>NW_026734286.1:970000-1125000 GCF_949786415.1 Peromyscus eremicus
AAAGGTAGACAGGATAATTTAAGTTAAAGAAAGCTGGCAAGAAATAAACCAAGCTTGGGCTAGAGAGATGGCTTGGTGGTTAAGAGCACTGACTGGGGCTGGAGAGATGGCTCAGAGGTTAAGAGCACTGACTGCTCTTCCAGAGGTCCTGAGTTCAATTCCCAGCAACCACATGGTGGCTCACAACCATTTGTAATGAGATCTGGTGCCCTCTTCTGTATACATAATAAAAAAAAAAAGAGCACTGACTGCTCTTCCAGAGGACCCAGGTTCAATTCCCAGCACCCACATGGCAGCTAACAACTGTCTGTAACTCCAGTTCCAGGGGATCTGACGCCCTCACACAGAGATACATTCAGGCAAAACACCAATGTACATGAAACAAAATAAGTAAATTTAAAAAAGAGAAAGGGAAAAAAATTAAAAAGAAAGAAAGAAAGAAGCCAAGCTAAGGCTGGGCATTTATAAGTAAGAATAAGCGCCTGTGTGATTTATTTGGGAGCTGGGTGGTGAGCCCCGCAAGAGAACAAAAACAAACAGCAACGCTCTTGGGTCAGCTAGCCTGGCATATATGGTAGTGGGCAACAAAAGATGCTGTCTCAAACAAGGTGGAAGGTAAGGACTGATACTCTAAGTTGCCCTCTCACCTCTATGTGCACACCATCACACATGTGCACCTTCATAAAACACAGGAATGCACATGTGTGCATCCACACACATGCACACATACAGACACATGTGCCCATGCACACATACTCACAGATACATACACATACAGATGAAGACATGTGCATGTGTGTACTATGTTGCTGAGGTTATCCTTGGACTCTTTATCCTCCTGCCTCTGTTTCCTGAGGACTGTGATTATAGGCATAAGCAATCACACTCACTTCTGTTTTGTTTGGAGACTGGTTCTGTCTCCCTGAGTAGCCCAGCTTGGCTTTATACTCTCCATCCTCCTTCCTCAGCCTCTGAAGTTCTAGGATCATATGCATGTGCCGTTATGTATGGCTATCAGCATTTAGATCTGGAGGTAGGGCATTGGAGATTGAATCCAGGGTGTTGTACATGCTAGGCAAGTGTTCTATTGCTGAGCAGCTTATTGACTCAACCATATCCCCAGCACCAGACTTCTCTCTCTCCTACCTTTCCATCCTCTCCCTCATCTCTCCCTGACATTGAGGATGAACCCAGAACCTCATGCATGTGAGGCAAATGCTGCACCACTGATCTACACTCAGTCTCTGTCATACTCCAGATGATTTGCTTGCACTCTTCTATCCAACCACCCCCTTCTATAGATGCTCTCCTTCAACCCCCAGGTGCAGTCAGGAATATCCATGACATCCAGGAGGCCCTGCTATCCACTTCTGGAGTGTGTGATGAGTCTACAGCCCTTCTGGAGTCATCCCAGAGGATGAAGGTAGGAATTGGGCAGGGCCATCCAGACTCAGCTTCCTTCCTACTCACAAGGATTTGTAAAGTCAGTTGTTACTGACAATAATAAGGCTACAGCCTGGCATGGTGGTGCTTCCCTATCACAGGAGGCTGAGGGAGACTATCCTTAGTGAGTTCAAAGGCAATATAGCATGACTTTGTCTCAAAATAAAATAAAATAATAAAAAAGCTCAGGCATGAGGTGTGAAGAAATGAGGCCAAAGCCCTAGGTGCTTTAGGAGGTGATGTTCAGAGACTAGCTTATCCAGATTATGTAGCTCTGGTGAGGCTGTGAGCTGGATACCCCATCTGCTTATTTATTTATTTTTATGAGTGTGTACCACTGCACTCAGCTTTAAGTTTTTTTAAAATTACACTTTCTTTTCCCATAATGTGTGTGCATGGTATGCACCTCTGTGTTGTATGTTTTTGCATGTGTGTAAGTGCCCATGCATGTGGGTGTGTGTGCATGAGGAGACCCTACATTGTCATCCCCTTCTGCTCATCTACCTTATTCAATGAGGCAGAATCTCTCAGTCAGAACCAGAGCTCGATGATACAGCTAGGCTTGCCAGCCAGCTTGCTCTGGGGAACCTGTCTCTGTCTTTGGAGTCTGGAATTACAGATAGACTACCACACCCACTCAGCATTTACTGGTATCTGGAAATCAGAACTCTGGTCCTCATGTTTTCAAGGCAAGAGCTTTAACCAAGGAGCCATCTCCTCAGTCTTGTGCATGTGTGTATGTGTGTGTGCACGTGTGCATGTGTGTAGGTCAGAGTCCATTCTCTCCTTCCACTATGAGAGTCCTGGGGATGGAACTCAGGTCATTAGGTTTGGTGGCAATGACCTTTACCTACTGGGCCATCTCACTGACTCTTGCCCCCTTGTTCTTGCATGAATGGGAAGGCTATGCAGTAATGTGTAGCTGCCTCACTGTGTCAGGGTTGTGAACATTCCCCACTCTCAACCTCTGCCCTGGAATACAAACCTTCCATGAGAATCTCAATTACTTCATTCACATTGAAGCTCAGCTCATCCACATCTTGGCCTATGTATTGGTATAGTGCCCGGCACCTCGGGCCATGGATCCGTGGTTGGGGCTTGGGCCGGCCCACACCTGGCACAGGTCTCTGCCCTATGCTTCTTTTCCTTTGCATGCTGTAGGGGACAGAGTGGGTCTCATTATAACCCTAGATAGATACTCCTCTATCCCCTGACCACCTCATGGGGCTGTGCCCTCCACCCCTTCCCACCTACCCTGCCACACCCTGGTCAGGCACATTGAGGAATTCTGTGTTGTGCTCTGAAGGTGGCCGTGCCCGGGGACTTCTGCTGGCTCCTAGGGTTGAGGATGGAGGACCCCGGGGAGGCCTCTGGGAACTCCTTCCAGATGTGATCTCCAGGGATAGGGGCCCTGCCCTGGAAGAGGGTGGTACCCCATTTCGATTCATACCTATGATGGAAGCAAAGATAGAAATATCTGTCATGAGTGGCTGTGAACATTTGAGGAGTTAGCTCTAAGTTCTGAGCCTGACAGAAGATGCAGCCATTCTCAACCAGTATGGTTAGAACTGTGTCTGAGGACTAGGAGTGGTGATGCTCGCCTTTAACCCCAGCACCTGGGGAGGAAGAGGCAGGTGGATGTCTGTAAGTTCCAGAGGTCCTGCCAGCCAGGACCACATAGAGTGACCTTGTCTCAAAACCAAAAACATGGTGATGCATTTAACCCCAGAATTTGGGGAAGCAGAAGCAAGGTAGATCTTTGTAAGTTCCAGGCTACATATCAAGATCCTTTCTCAAAAACAAAAACAGGAGGCAGATGGTGGTGGCACACACCTTTAATCCCAGCACTTTGGGAGGCAAAGGCTGGTGAATCTCTGAGTTCAAGTCCAGCCAGGGCTACACAAAGAAACCCTGTCTCCAAAAACCAAAAACCAAAAGGAAAACCAAACCAAACCACCAAAATAAAAAAGAAAAAAAAAAAAAAGAAAAAAAAAGACAGAGTCTGAATTAAGAGAGCCTTGAGGTAGGAGGATCTATAAGGAAAGCTTTGTAAGATGCTGTTATATTCATAGGAGGGCTTTGTAAGTGGCTTTATGTATTATTATTGTATGTGTGGGGCACATGCCACAGCACTCACTTGCAAGTCTGAGGCCAGCTCTGCAGACTTGGTTCCCTCTTTCCACCTTCACTTGGGTTCTGAGGATTGAACTCAGGCCTCTAGGCTATGCAACAAGAGCCTTTACTTGATGAGGAATTGGTGGGTTTCTTTCTTTCTTCATCTCCCTTCTCCCCCTCTTCTTCCTCCTCCCCTCCTTCTCTCTCTCTTCCTCTTCCTTCCCCTCCTTTTCCACTTCCTTTGATTCAGGGTTTCACTGCATAGCCCTTGCTGGCCTGGCACTGGCTATGTAGACCAAGCTGGCCTTGAATTTTCAGAAATCCACCTGCCCTTGCCTCCTGAGTCTTAGAATGAAAGGTATTTACCACCATACTGTGTCTGAATTTCTTTCTATGTATGTATGTATGTATGTATGTATGTATGTATGTATGTATGTATCTGTCTGTTTATCTATCTATTTTTGGACAGGGTCTCTTGTAGCCCAGTTTGGCCTCAAACTCCCTGTGCAGTTGACAGACCCAGATTTACAGAGCTTTCTGCATGTTAAGCGAGCATTCTACCACTGGGGTTTAAGTGGTGTGGGGATTTGGATGGCAAGTCTAAGCAAAGGTCTAGGGGCAAGAATAAATTTGATGAGTTGGTTTAAATAAAACGTAGTTTACAGGCTAGGATTGTGCCGGATGGTGGGAGAGGTCAGATCTTAAAGATATTCCCAATTATGCTTCTCCTGCATCTTGTGGTAGATGGGAGAGCTGTAGTGAGTTGAACCACTGTTGTTAGATTCTGAAGTCCACAACAAGTCACCAAGAGTTACCTCCTCACCTCTGGGGGGCCCAGGGGCTGTTCGAGTAGGGGCCTGCGCTGACCTTCGAGGTCTTCCCTGGGCTAACCCCTTCCGTGTAGGCTCTGAAAGAAGAAAGCAAGCAGGGATAGATTTGAGTAGTGGCCACGCCACACCAGGTCCTTGGACTAGGTTTTCCAACATTTCTCCATACTGGTTCTGCTTGAGACCATGCCTCGCTCATGCTTATTGGTTCAACTATGTTAGTTGCAGGTGGGGATTCCATCCTTCCTGATCGAACCCCTCACCCTCCCTACTCTTTGAGCTCTCTCACTTCAGGACACGCCCCACCATCTGTTGATAGCTTAGGGTTGCTCCTATGGCCACGCCCCTTCACGTTTTCTCCCTCTCATTGGTCATTTCTCTAAGGCGGGATATCTTCCTCTATACCTTGACCCTTGAGGCCATGGCCTCTCTAGACCAGTTTAGCTAGCTCTACCCCCACAAAGTTGATTGGTCTTCATTAACCACGCCCCAACAGGCCTCGCCCCCACGATGCCCATCTCTGGTTCCCGCGGACTTACTGGTGCTCTTAGGCAGTCCGTCTCCGATACCTACAGTGAGAGTTCGGCCCCCAGCTTTGAGCACAGCCAAGTCACCTGTCCCGCGGGAAAAGGTGACGTTGCGGGTACTGCCTCCGCCCCAGCCTTCCTTCTTCACCCGGAACTGTAGTCTAGGGGAGAGAAGGGAGCTTGAGGGCTCCAGTTGGGGGTTCCTCTTCCACACCCAACCCGTGCCGGGGTCCCTGCGGTAGGTCGGGAGCACCGCGCATAGGCCAGGCGGAGAGTGGTGCTCGAATTGGCTGTGGGTTGAGGAGCATACGTGTCGCTGAAGGTGAGGGGCAGGGGCCTGCGCGCTGCCTCTTCAAAGCGCTTGCACAGAAGGCTGACGAATTCGGTCTTGAAGATACTTTCCAAGAAGCTGTCGGCAGCCTCTTCTTGGAGGATGAAGAAGTCATCCTGTCTGGTGCTGGGGGAAAGCCAGGAGAGCGCCAAGTGAGGGTGCAGGAAAACTTGTAGGGTCCAATTTGTGAGGATCAAATTGGGGGAAGGGAGAAGGAAGAGCCCGGGAGGGTGGTAATTGGGAAGGACCAGAGGTCAGATAGGAAGACAGACAGAAATTGTCTCCACACAGAGATCATGAAAGTAGGGCCGGACCTGAGTTGCATTCCCCGAGGCCCACATGGTGGGATTACTTTCCACTGACCTTCACTCAATGTGATGTGCTGTGTGCCGCCCCCCCCCCCCACCCCCGGCCAGATAAAAATGTAATTAAACAGTTTGTTGAAGATATGAAAGTAGGGGTTAGTAAATGTGGCAGGAAGGGACAAGAGAGCTCCAGGGACTTGACCTTACCTGAGGGATACCCCTCGAAGGGCCTGGATCTCCAATTTCTTCTTCAGGACTTCATGAACCATACCCTTTTCTGGTCCCTTTTTGACCTTCTCTCTCCCAATTACATACACACACTTGGGGGTCAGGATCAAGTCCCGTTTGATGGGCTGTGGAGAGGCAAGGCCAGAGGCCAATGGCTGGACCCCAGGGCCTGGGCAGTCTGGCAGTGGAGAATCAACTCTAGACAAGGGTGGGGCTTGCAGGGAAGGTGACTGGGAAATCCCTCCAAGTGAAGGTGTGTGAGTTGCTAAATCATGTAAGAAATAGAATAAAAGTGAGGGTATATTGGTTAGGTCAGTTGACGGGTACAAGATAGAAGAAACACCTGATGGATGTGGTCCCTGTGTGTGTGTTGTGGAATGCTGATGACTCTTACCCTCACTGCAGCCACATTTATCCTCAAGAGATTTGCACAAGATTGGGCCCATTACCTTTTGGTGATGGGTGAGGGGTTCGTGAGACCAGGGTCCTGAGAATTTGTAGATAGTTAATGGTTGCTAGGAGGCACTGATGCAATTCCACCCCTCTTTGAAGATCTATAAGCAGTTAATGGTTTGTGAGGGAGAATGAGAGACATTTTCTCTGGTGGCGTAGTCAATTCTAAGTTGCCCATGCTTCTGTAAGTAACCAGTCCTTCAGCCATGCTCCTGGAAATAACCTGAATTAAACTTACTGTGTCACCAAGCTATACTTTAATGGAATCATTTCTTTGGTCTGCTGTTGATTGTCTTATCTGGAGTGAATAGACATTTGTTAGCCTCTCTAGGAAACGTTCACAAAGCTCTGTGCATGTGTATGGCTCTATGCTGGGAATGGAATCTTTCTTGCACGCTAAGCACACACTCTGTCACCAAACCACATGCTCTCGGCTTAGCTTATGTAAAGGCATGGATTGCTTGGGTGAGTGTATACAAGTTACAGAGTCAGGTAAGAGTATATGGCCTAAACTGTCTGATCGTGGTGGGACACACTTGTAATTCTGGTGCTCAGGAGGCTAGGGCAGGAGGATTGCAAGTTCTAGGCCAGCCTTAGGATGAAAAGAATAGAAAAGTAATGATCATAAGTAAGGGACATGTGTGTATATGAACCACACGAGTCTGTGAGTTTGTATAGGAAGGCAGGTATGTGTCAGAACACGGTCAAAAGAATGATGCATGGTGAACAATGCCTTGGAGAACCATGAGAGAGGCTCCAGCAAAAAAGGCAGAGGGCCTCTTACCTCAGGTGCATTTTGTTCTCTGGATTGTACGTGGATGTGACTTTGTACCTCTCGGGACAAACATTTATATTAATTTATAAGACATGCTTTTTTTTTTTTTTTTTTTTTTTTTGAGACAGGGTTTCTCTGTGTAGTTTTGATGTCTGTACTGGATCTCACTCTGTTAGACCAAGCTGGCCTTGAACTCACAGAGATCCTCCTGGCTCTGCCTCCCACGTGCTGGGATTAAAGGCATGTGCCACTGCCGCCTGGCCGACATGTTTATTCTTGTTGGATGTTAGAACATGACTCTAGAACCAAATCTGGTCAGTGTACCCTGAATCTCTGGATATGGCCTTCTGCCTTGCTTTCTTGCTTTCCCGGATATAATCTATTGTACATGCCAGGCAATTGTGGTTAAATTGGTCTGTCCTAAGAAAGTTCTGGGAAAGGGCTCTGTTAATATTTAGTATGTACGTACTGATGTTTATTCATATGTTTTTCTGATCATGCTCTTCTGAACTCAGGTAACCTTTCTTGATCATTATTTTCTTTGTTACATTATTGTATAAAAGCACACGGAAATCCTTCCACAGCATTAGACTGTAGTCTGCCCCATTCTTTTAGGTCCTCAGACCCCCATGTCTAGCAGATAAGATCTGCAGAGGTTGGCCCAAAATTCAACAATGATGGTTAGTTATATTTTATTTTAACAGTTATGTATTTGTGTGTGTGTCTGTGTATGTGTGGACACGTGCGTGACATGGCATGGAGGTCAGAGGACCACCTGTGGGAGTTAGTTCTCTCTCTCTACCAACTTGGTTCTAGGTATTGAACTCAGGTCTCAGGATTGGCAGCAAGTACCTTTATCTGCTGTGCTGTCTCTGGTCCCTGATAATTGGTTTTAATAGTCAATTTGGCACAATTTAGAATCACCTGGGAAGGGATTCTGTAGAATAGGTTGGTGTGTGGGCACGTCTGTGGGAAATTATCTTGATTACATTAATGAGGTGGGAAGATTATTTCATGGACTGTGCCTCAGGCTGGATAAAAAGGAGCAAGCCAGATACATGCATACATGCTTCAATTCATTGATTTCTGCTCTTGCTGTGGATGTAACTAGCTGCTTAAGGTTCCTTCCTTGACTCTCCCATGCTGATGGACTGTAGCCTGGAATTGTGAGCCAAATAAATCCTTTCTTCTGTAAGTTGCTTTTATCAGAGTATTTTACTGAGTAACAAAACTAAGACAGCAGGTGTGGTGGCTTGAAAGAAAATGGCCTCCAAAGGGAGTGGGACTGTTAGAAGGTGTGGCCTTGTTGGAGGAAGTGTGTCACTTTGGGGGTGGGCTTTGAGTTCTCCTATGCTTCAACTACTCCCAGTGTCACAGGCCATTTCATGTTGCCTTCTGATCAAGATGTAGCCAGCACCATGTCTGCCTGCACACTGCCATGGTCCCTGCCATGATGATAATGGGCTGAACCTCTGAAACTGTAAGTGAGCCATTCCAATTATGTGTTTTCCTTGCAAGAGTTGTCCTGGTCATGGGGTCTCTTTATAGCAATAGAAATCCTAACTGAGACAGCAGATGAGAATGTGTCTGATGGAAGTGGGTGATCTGGATCCAGACATGAAAGTGTTCTTGGTGGTGGTGTATGGGCTATGGGCTACATGCCATATACAGCTGTGCATGTCTATAAGGGATTTTCTAGATTACGTTAATTGGTCATGATAATTAATCTAGTCATGATTTCTGGGACAGTCAGGCATGCACCTGTGAACAAGGCTCTCTTGGCCTGGTGAGAGTTTATATGGACAAGGTTATCAGAATCAAGTGAAAGTGTGTCCAATGGACAGGTGTATCTAAGCCAGGTGAGGGAAATGGTCCTGTGGAATGGGCTTCTGGGCAAGGTGGATGTGTTGCAATAGACAGATGTATCTGACAAAACAAGGGTGTAGCTTATGGATAGGTGTGTCTGGGCTACACAAGGACAGGTTTGATAGACAGCTCTATTACCAGCTGTGGGAGTGTGGATGGGTGTGACAGTGCTACATGAAGTGTCTTCCCTCCCCCTTGGGGTTTCACATAGCTCAGGTTGGCCTGGAACTCACTATATAGTAGAGGATGACCTTGAAATCCTGAACCCTCCAAGAGCTGGGATTATAAACATTTGCTACCATGCCTGGTTTGTGTAGTACTGGGAATGGAACCCAGAGTTCATGCTAAGCAAGTACTCTGCCAGCCCCATGAGGTAATGTTTGATGGACAGCAGTGTCTACCACAGTGGAGAATTTACTTGTGGATAGATGTGTCTGAGCCTGGTGGGCATGCCTCTGAGGAGAGATGTTTGGAGGCTAGGTGAATATACACCCGTGGATAGGTACATCTGGGTCCCATGTGTGGTATGCTTCTGGTGTGGGTACTACTAGGCAGAGGCACAGCCTCAAATGGGAACACCCACTCAGGTCTTACCTTGAAGCGGCGGTCATACTTGGTGACTGAGTCGGCAAAGTCCACTCGTTCCCTTTTGGCCAGGAACTGGCGTAACTCAGGCCGCTCCTCCAGCCCCAGATAGTCCCCTACGAAGTTCCGGTTGATGCTGTTTCGCCTGCGTTCTTTCTTGTTCAATAGGATGTTGGAAGCTGTGAGGACACATGTGTGGTTGAAAGTCGTGGCCTCTCCGTAATCCTCCTGCCCCCAGACTGAGCCTCCTAATAGAGACTCCTCACCTTCTTCCCGCATCTCCTCATACTTTCGGACTGCTATGTGGCGCCGCCAGGCTTTCTGGATGGTGCGGGCAAAGCCGTCAAACTTTCTCTCTCGCATCTCTTCCAGGAGGAAAAGCTGGACAGAAGGGATGGAAGGATGATGGGTCCTGGCATCTCCCAAGACCCTGATTTCCTATGGATCCTCCCGGATAGCCTCACACTTGCTATGCAGCTGAGGACAACCCCGAATTCCTGATCTTCCTGCCTCTAGCTCTGAAGTGCTGGGAGGACAGGCATGTCCCGTCACATCTGGTTTAAGGGTTGCTGGGTATAGAACCCAGAGCTTTGTGCATACTAGCAAAGCACTCTGTCAACTGAGTCACATTCTCTCCACCCAAAATGGTTTTTACTTCCTCTTCATGACTGTACCCAGAAGTCCTTCCCATTTGGTGGCTCACACCCTCTGCATTAAATTAGCACAGGAGTGGTGTGCTAGAAATGTGGCACAGCAGTCAAGAGTACCTCTTGCAGAAGAGCTAGGTTCAGTTCCCAGCACCCAGGTCAGGCAGCCCACAACCACCTGCAACTCCAGCTGCATGGGATCCAACATTCTCTTCTAGCCTCTGTGAGCATAGTTCTCTCTCTCTCTCTCTCTCTCTCTCTCTCTCTCTCTCTCTCTCTCTCACACACACACACACACACACACACACACACACACATTAATAAAATTAAATTAGAACTTGTTAGCCTCAAATCCCAGCTCAGCCACTGGTTTGTGCGCTCTCTCTCTCTCTGTGCCTTTGGAGCCAGAGGTTGATGTTGGGTGTCTTCTATTTCTCTCTAGCTTTATTTATTTATTTATTTTTTAAAGATTTATTTATTAGGTATACAGTATTCTGCCTGCATACCAGAAGAGGGCACCAGATCTCATTACAGATGGTTGTGAGCCACCATGTGGTTGCTGGGAATTGAACTCAGGACCTCTGGAAGAACAGCCAGTGCTCTTAACCTCTGAGCCATCTCTCCAGCCTGCTTTATATATTTATTTATTTAAATTATTATTTTTGTGTATATACAATATGTGCATGCAGTGCCCTCAGAGGCCAGAAGAGGCATCAGATCATCTGGAGCTGGAGTTACAGATGATTGTAAACCACCATGTGGTTGCTGGGAATTGAACTGGGATCCTCTGGAAGAGCAACCAGTGCTCTTAACTGCTGAGCCATCTCTCCAGTTCTCTACCTTATTATTTGAGGCAGGGTCTTTCTCTGAACCTGGGGCTTGCTGATTGGCTAGACTTGCGGGCCAATGATCCCATACTTCTCCTGCTTCCAACCTTGGGATTACAGGTGTGTCTCACCAAGCCTGGCCTTTTAACGTGGATTCTGAGGACCAAATTCACACTTTCATGGCAAGCACTTTACTATCTGTGCCATTTCTCCAGCCTGGGAAATACTATTGAAAATAAAAATTGGGCTCTGTTTTTAAAAAAATGACTAGGGCCTGTAGAAATAGCTCAATGGATAAAAACATTTGCCTCCAAGCCTGGAGACTTGAAGTTCTGACCTGGGAATTCACATGGTAGAAGGAAAGATCACACTCCTTCAAGCTGAGCTCCACACATATGCTTTGACACTTGTGTAACCATTCTCTCTCAAGAGGGATTTACCCACCTCACCAGAGGGATTTACCCAACACATAAGAGTTACAATGCTGCTAATGCTCTGATGCAACCTTAAACTAGAGATCAAGTGCATCCCTCCAATCCCTGCCTTCATTCTTGTGTCCTGCTCCCTGTATCTGTGTTTAGATTTCTCTCTTTAAACTGGGTGTGCAGTATGGTGGCACATACTTGTATTCCCAGCCCCTGGGAGATGGAGGCAGGAGGTCAGGAGTTCAAGGCCAGCCTCAACTGCATGATGAGTTTGAGACCAGTCTGAATTACAAGAGATTCTGTTTTAAAACACTTATCACCCCAAAAAGAACAAAATTCAAATCAAGGGTTTGGGGTATAGTGCACTGGTGGAGTGTGTGGTTAGCATGGTGAGGCCTTGGGTTTCATCCCAGCACACACACACGCATGCCTACCTGGACATAGACTGATCTCTATAAGTGCGTTACAGGGGGTGAGAAAGGTTCATGATCATTTACTTGATTTGTGTTTTTTTTTTTCATATAACAGTCTTTATACATTCTTTTTGTTTGTTTGTTTGTTTGTTTTTTCGAGACAGAGTTTCTTTGTGTAGTTTTGGTGCCTATCCTGGATCTCACTCTGTAGACCAGGCTGGCCTTGAACTCACAGAGATCTGCCTGGCCTCTGCCTCCCTAGTGCTGGGATTAAAGGGTGCGCCACCACCACCCAGCTAGTCTTAGTACATTCTTACCCTTTTTTCTTTTTAAAGTTTTAAAATTGTGTGTGTGTGTGTGTGTGTGTGTGTGTGTGTGTGTGTTTTGCTGGGATGAACTCATCACAGCTATAAGACAGCTTTTGGGAGTCAGTTCTCGCCTTTTACCATGTGGGTACCAGGGATCAAATTCAGATGTCAAGCTTGGCAAGAGTCTTTATCCTCTGAGCAGCCCAGCCTTTTCTTTTAGCCTTTTTTTCTCTACTTTTGTTTTTACTTTTTAAAGATTTTTGTTTGTTTGGTGTTTTAAGACAGGGTTTCTTTGTGTTGCCCTAGCTGTCCTGTTACTCACTCTGTAGACTAGGCTGGCCTCAAACTCACAGAGATCTACCTGCCTCTGCCTCCTGAGTGCTGGAATTAAAGGCATGTACAACTACTACCCTGCTGGTTTATTTATTTTTCAATTAAAAGATTTGTTTATTTTTCTTATATAGCTTTGCCAGATGGGCTGGAGATGTAGCTTAGTTGTGTGAGTGTTTGCCTAGCATGCACAAGCCTGGAGTTCCATCCCCAGCACCACATTAAAAACAACAACAACAAAACCTGTGGCTGTGGTGTGAGGTGGTAATAGGGTGTGATGTGGTAATAGGAGGAGCTGATACATAGTGGAGTGGAGGCCAGCCAGGGTTTCATGGGACCCTGTCTTGAGAAAAAAAAAAAGCTTTGGCCAAGCTGGTTTTGCTTGATGTATTTTTTTCCTACTGTGTATCAATTTTTGGAGGGTCAGTTTCTTCTAGAAATTTTGCCTGCAAGTAATTAGGAAGATGGGATATTCTTATTCTCTCTCTCTCTCTCTCTCTCTCTCTCTCTCTCTCTCTCTCTCTCTCTCTGTCTGTCTGTCTCTGTGTGTCTCATATATTATATATAATATGCATGTATATCTGTATATGTATTAGAGAGGGAGAGGAGAAGCTGAAGGGATGTTAGAAGAGCAGAAGGGATGAGAAAAGGAGTGAAGAAGGATAAAGGGAAAAGGGATCTCTGGATAAATGGTGGCTCTTTATTCCACCAAAGGGACACCACTACATTATACCATGTATTCTTCCTTTCCTAGACCTGGTCTCCAAAACAGGTCCTTTTCTGAGTACACACTTATGTCCCAGGCACTGTGCAGGTGACTTCCTGCTTTGTCTACTCCTCATTCCAGTCCTGGAGGGTAGCTCTTACTTTGTTCCTTTTCCATATGGGGAAACTGAGGCTTGGAGAGGTAACAAAGCCTGGTCAAGGTCACATGGTGGTGGTCACATGGGGAGTACCAAAGTCTCCCCTCCACCCTGTCGGGGTCTTGCAATATAGCTTAGGATAGCTTTGAACTCGTGAGCCTCCTACCTCAGCCTCTGGAAGACTGGGATTATAGGTATTGTATACTATCACACCCAGCACATGCACACTCTCTCTATTTCTGTAGTGCTAGAGATGAATCCCAGGACCTCCTAAATGTTAGGCAAATGCTCTGTCACTGAGCTGTATCCCCAACATCAACCTCAACCTCAACTTTCCCTGCCTCCCATCTTCTTCCCTATTGATTGATTGATTTGGTTTTTCAAGACAGGGCTTCTCTGTGTAGCCATGGCTGTCCTGGAACTCGCTCTGTAGACCAGGCTGGCTTCAAATTTAGAGATCCACCTGCCTTGCCTCCCTAGTGCTGGGATTAAAGGCGTGTGCCACCACCACCTGGCTCCCTTTTTATTTTCTTATACTTTTATATTTCACCCTTTAAAATGTGTGTGTGTGTGTGTGGTCTTTGTGTATGCATGTGTCTTTGTGTATGTACGTGTGCTTGTGTCTGTGTGTGAGACAGTGTGGTACAGCAGTCTCATGGTGCATATGTGGAGGTCAGAGGAGTACATGTTTGTACAGTGTTCTCCATCCACCTTTATGTGAGTTCTGGGGATTGACCCAGAACTTTTTCTCTCTCATGCACACTCACCGACTCTGGGTTCTTAACAAAGACCTTGGTACTCCCCATCTGGTACTGGTCTGGCTCCATGTTGACAGCACGAAGCAGGTGCTGGACACCCTGGCGTTCATCTCCACGCCACCGTGGCCATGTCTCAGGGGTCAGAATGGCATACCTGGAGGCAGAGGGTATGAAGGTGTGGGGGATTTGGAGCAGGGCTGCTGGTTGGACATTTCAGTAGGTGAGGCAGTCAAGGCAGGGAAGATGGGTGCCTCACCTCTGCAAGAACTTGGAGAACTGTCGACGGTAGGCAAAGCCTGCCCTTCGCACCCGGATGTTCTCCCTCAGGCCCAGGTACTCCACCTGGTGCTTCACCCTGTGTGAGTGAGGTGGCCTAAGTTCCAGAGAGTGGGAGCTGCCCAGAGCAGACTTGGGGCATGGGGCCTAGATTTGTGGTAGGTGCATCTCATGGACTGGTCTGTCTGTCTGTCTATCTGCCTGCCTGCCTGTCTGTCTGTCTGTCTGTCTCTCATCTCATGGATTGGTCTGTCTATCTGTTTCTCTTTCTCATCTATCATTCTATCATCTATCCATCCTTCTATCTATATCTATATCTATCTATCTATCTATCTATCTATCTATCTTTCTATATCACCTACCTATACATTATGTTTCTCTCCATTATATATCTATATGTTATCTACCTATCTATCTATTATCTATCTATTATCTATCTATCTATCTATCTATCTATCTATCTATCTATCATCTATCTATATCTGTCATCAGCCTATATATGACCTATCTATTGCCAAATATCTATCTGTCTGTCTGTCTATGGCCAGTATCTCTCTTTGCAGCCTAGGTTTCCCTTGAATATGTGATCTTCCAGCCTCTACCTCCAAGGCTGAGAATAAACATGTGAGCCACCATGCCTAGCTTGGGTGTGGTTTAGACGGTGAGTTTGGAGGCCTAAGAGGTTTTCTTAGCTTAGTTTGGGAACCAAATCTTGGACTAAGACCTGAGGTCTGGGCTCACCTCGGAGGTTGGTTCTAGGATCAGTTCTGGAGTTTAGGTCTGAGAAATTGGGTTTGAGTTCTCTCACAGCCAGTCTAGGTTTACCTGGGGACTGGAGAGGTGCCTCCATCAGTTCTATCTATAACTCTGGGGCTCCAGAGGTTTTACAATTTTAAAGTTTTTTTTTTGTTGGTGTGTGTGTGTGTGTGTGTGTGTGTGTGTGTGTGTGTGCATGGCGGTCAGAGGGCAACTTGCAGGTATTGGCTCATTCCTTCCACTGCGTGGAGCTCAGGATTGAACCCAGATTATCAGGTTGGCAGCAAACATCTTTACCTGCTGGGTTGTCTCACTGACCCCTTAGAGGATTTTGAGCTGGTCTTAGAGTCCAGCCTGGAGTGGTCCTAAAGTTGGTATTTTGTCTGTGAGTCAAATGTAAGTGGCTGGTCCAAGGGGTGCATAGATCTGGTGTGTAATGTGAAGGGGTGGTCAGTTCACCTGCTCTCTTCCCAGTCCCGGGGCCGCTTGGTCTCATTGGGTTTGATGCAGCGGATATAGTGGGGTGTGCACTTCTTTAGCGTAGACACCAGGTCATTGGCTTGTTTCTGAGGCAGAGGAAAAGGCACGAGTGAGGAAGGCTTGAGGATGGGTCCCCTGGCTCTCCCCATTCAAGAAACAGACTCATCCAAGATGGGTGGAGGCTGACTGGGCAGCCATAAGTGTGTATACCTCTCTAAGCTCCCGCCATGAGGGCTGATATTGTGCATCTACCCAGCTCTTAAACCCCAAACTTGGGAGTCCTCGTGTCTGCTACACTTACCACATAGCTTAACACATTTTAAGTATTTAGGAGATGTTTGATGACTGAGTAATAGAAAAACCAGAACAACTACTGCCCAGACTTCCTGCCTGTCTTCAAGGGGACAGCGACTTTGGAAATAAGGAACTTGAATGTGGGGGTGGGTTGGGGGGCTCAGTCTTGGGTTCTTGGGTAATGCATTTTAGTCATTTGGGGAAAGCTGTGGGGCCAAGTGCGAAGACTAGGGAAGTGACATAAGATATTCAGGTTCAAATTCTGCTGTGTGACCTACAGCTGCCCCTTTCTGATCTGTGGCATCTCCATCTGCCAAGTGGGACTGCGCTAATTTCTTGTATGTGTGAGGATCCTGCATCTGCTACCATCACAAAGTCCTCAAAAATGATTGTGAATGTGGGCTTAGGATTGGACCCCATGCTCACTGCAGCATTATTCATCCTCAGCAGCTGAGAAGGTGGACCCAGCTCTTCTGCACAGTGAATGAAAAAAATGAATGTAACATGGTACATCCACACAGTGGGATAATATTCAGCCTTAAGAAGAAAGGACTTTCTGACACAAGCCCCAGCATGGATGGGCCCTGAGTACATTATGTGAGTAACATTAGCCAGAAACCCTCTAGGTGATGCCACTCACAAGAAGTCCTTAGACCCACCAGATCTTTATGGACAGAAACTAGGATGATAGGAGCCTGGGGTTAGGAATTTAGTTGTGAATGGGGACAGAGTTTGAATCTGGAAAGATGAGAAAGTTTGGAGATGGCTGATGGGGATGGCTGTGAACATAGTCAGTGTCACTGAACTGCACACTTAAAATGGGTGAGATAGCCATTCTATAATAGGTATATATATTTGTATTTACATCTTTTAAAAGAGGTGATATGGGAAGTGTAACCCAAGCATAGCATGCATACTTAGCATGTGCAAGACCTGGGTTCTGTCTCCAAGCACAGGAAGGACGGGAGGGAGAAAGGAAAGATGGAGGGACATAAAGAGGGAAAGGAGGGGGGAAAGAGAGTTAGATGAGGGTGGGGAAGGAAAGGTGGAAGGAAGGGGAGAGGGAGGGAGGGAAAGAGGGAAGAAGGGAGGGCAGAGAAGGGAAAGAGATGGGAAGTGAAGGAAAGAGGGAGAGGAGGGATGAAGACAGGGAGAGAAAGGGGAGAGGGAAATGAGGGGAGAGAAAGAAGAAAAGGAAGAAAGACAGATGGACCAAATGTTGTTCAATCTTTCTTCCAAAATCCAGAGCTGAAGGAAGACCCTATAGGCCAAAGGGTGCCAGAGACATTGAAAACTCAAACAGTAGGGAATAGACATTGAAACAAGGAGAGAAAGAGTCTGGACTTGCCTTTCCTGTCCCTTCCCCACCACCAGGCCCACCTTGATCTTGGATCCAGCAGTACTGGGGCGGCCCTTCTTGTCTACATCCAGCTTCTCAGGAAAAAGCATCCGTAGGAAGGCCCTAGGCAGGAGAAAGGAGTGCATGGGAATGCCGACAGACTCTGGGGCATCCTCCTTCTTCCCCCAGAGTTGTAGGTGCTATGGAACAATCTTTGCACACTGTAAGTATGCATTGCTCTTATTGTTAATAAAAAGTTGATTGGCTAATAGCTGGACAGGAAGAGATTAGCTGAGACAACCTGGCATAGAGAGAATGCTGGGAGGAAGAAGGATGAGTCAGAGGAGTCACCAGCCAGCCAGAGAGTAAGCAAGACATGCCGGAGAGGTAAATGTCATGAGCCTTGGGGCATCACATAGATTAATAGAAATGGGTTAATTTAATTTGTAAGAGCTAGTTAGTAATAAGCCTGAGCTATCAGCTGAGCATTAATAATTTATATTAAGTCTCTTGTGGTTATTTGGGAGCAACTGCTGGAATACAGAAATACTCCACCTACATGTAGGGGCTCCCTCAGTGACAAGATGCAAATAGGGTTCTCCCTAAATGTGGGCAAGGACTATGGGGTTGGCACTGTCTC
This sequence comes from Peromyscus eremicus, assembly GCF_949786415.1. Lineage (NCBI taxonomy): Eukaryota > Metazoa > Chordata > Mammalia > Rodentia > Cricetidae > Peromyscus > Peromyscus eremicus. The sequence goes on from NW_026734286.1 coordinate 987,812, forward strand.
TCAGGTCTCTGGATTTATCTGCACTTTTTAGTCTTACTCCATGATAATAGCAATCTTTTTTTTTAAGTTTTTTGTTTTTAAGATTCATTTATTTATTATATATAATATATTATATATATTATATATTAAATAATAAATATATATGTATTTATTATTTATCGAATGTATCCCTATAGGCCAGAAGAGGGAGGCAGATCTCATTACAGGTAGTTGTGAGCCACCATGTGGGTGCTGGGAATTGAACTCAGGACCTCTGGAAGAACAGCCAGTGTTCTTAACCTCTGAGCCATCTCTCCAGCCCAGTAATAGCAATCTTACAGTATGTTAAACACAACAGAAATATGTGCAGCTGTAGGGGTGCACACCTGTCATCCCAGCACTTAGGTGGAGGCAGGAGAAGTTCAAGTTCATCCTTAGCTACATAGTGGGTTCAAGGCCAGCTTGGGCTACATGAGACTTTTTTTTTTCTTGTGACAGGATCTTTCTACATAGCCCTGGCTCTCTTCTGTCCTGGAACTCACTATACAGACTAGACTGGCATTGAACTCACAGAAATCTGCTTGCCTTTGCTCCCGAGTGCTGGGATTAAAAGCGTGCACCACCATGCAAGCATGAGAGAGAACCCTGTCTTAAAACAACAGCAACAAACAAGGGGCTGGGTATGGTGATATTTTATTTGTATTAAAATGTTATTTGTATATTAATAAATAAAGTTGCCCAGGGTCAGAGCTATTAGCAAGCCATAGGAAAGCAGGGCAGTGGTGGCATACACTTGTAATCCCAGCACTTGATAGGCAGAGCTAGGTAAGTCTCTGTGTGTTCAGGGATACAGCCAGTATTGGATACACATGCCTTTAATCTCAATACCAATCATAGAAAACCTGGAGGCCTTTACAGACAGGTCGTGATGAAGTGGTCATGTGGTTGGGTTTACAACCAATGAGAAGGCAGAACAGGAACTATATATAAAGACTTTAACACAGAAAGTAGCTCTGGTTCAGAGAGGTAGGACCACCACAGGAAGAAGGGTAAGGTTTTAGCTCTTAGCTCTGACCTCTTGGCTTTCTTCTTTGCATTGGTTCTGTGTTTCTTATTTAATAAGAAGGTTGGTTACATCTACAGCTGGGGTACAGCTTAGTTGGTAGGTGGTTGCCTTGCATGAACACAGACCTGGGTTCTGTTTTCTGCACCATATATACCAAGCACAGCCGTGTATGCCAATAGTCTGAGTACTGAGGTTGAATGATTAGAAGTTCAAGGTCACTCTTGGTTACATAGTGAGTTTGAGGTCAGCTGAGGCTACATAAGATCCATCCAAATAAATAAACAAATAGAAAAATATATCAATTGGAAAAGTGTCTTGGGCAACAGAGGCATGTCTCCTTTAAGCAGCCATCCTACAGGTACACATTTGCATGTGATGTATGCAAAGAAATGTGCATAGCAGCTGGGAGTAGTGGTGCACGCCTTTAATCCAGCCTCCTTTGGCAGATAGATCTCTATGAGTTTGAGAACAACCTGGTCTATATAGCAAGTTCCAGGCCAGCCAGAGATACATAGCAATACCTTGTCTCAACAAAACCAAAAACAAACACAAAACCACCCCCTAAAAAATGTGCACAGGGTCTGGGGAGCTGGGTCACTTGATAAAGTGTTTGCTATGTAAACATGAAGAACTGAGTTCAAGCCCCAGAACCCATTTCTTGTTCTGAGACAAGTGCATGCTGATTCAAGAACCTTACCTGCATTCCTCCCGTTTTGCCTATTGATTTATTTACGCAAGGTTTTTGTGTGAGTGTAGGTGCATTTGGGTGGAGGTCAAAGGACAACCTTTGAATGTTCCTTGCTTTTTCAACTTGAGATAGTCTTTTCATTCATAAGCCAGACAAAAAGTTGGGAGATCCTGGGGTATACACTTACCATTTCCCCATGGGTCTGTTTGCCTACAGATGCTTGCTTATGTCAGTATGTCCAGCTTACGTGGAATCTGGGGATCCAAATTCAGGGCTGAACTGTCCGTCAGGCTTGTGCAGCAAGTGCTTTGCCTACTGAGCTATCTCCCCTGTCCTGTTTATATGTCATGTAGCTCAAGCTCAAACTCAATATATAGCTGAGGAGACCTTGAGTTCCTAGTCCTTTGACATCTACCAGCTGGGATGATGGGTGTATGACATCACATCTGGTTTTCTGTGGTACTGGGAATGGAATCAAGGACTTCCTGTATTTTAGGCAAGAAATCTACCAACTGAGCTACACCCCAAGGCCCTCTCCTTTTGAGGCAGGGTCTCATGGAGCCCAGGATGGCCCTGAACTCACCTCCTACCTCCCACCTCTACCTCCTGAGTGTACAACTATGTCTAGTTTATACAGTACTGGGGAGGGAACCCAGGGCTTGCCTAGTATACTATCTGACCTATGTCCCCAGACCTGTAATGTGTTTTCACTTTGCTTAAAGGGCAACTATCCAATCACTGGACTGTTGGGATTGCAGGGAGGCACTGTGGATGAGACATGAAGGGAACTGAACTCAGGGGCTTCCCCTGGGGAGGGACCTAGAGTCAGTAGATCAGGGTTTGGGAATTGCTTTTCTTTTTCTGTTCTAGAACTGGAATGTAAGCCCCCACACTCTAGGGGGGGGGAACTCATCACTGAGTTATACCCTCAGCCTTCAGAGTTTTAGATCAGAGCTGTGTCTTAGCCATGGTCACAAAGTGCATAGCACGACCAAGTTCTGGAGAGGACACAGTAGTTCCCAGGCCTCCATCCCTCTGGGAGTTCTGCCCAGAGGCTGCACAGGACTACTCACTGGTCACTGGACTGCATCAGTTCTATAAGGTCAGAGAACAGTACGTCTCGATTCCTCTCACAGAAGCCACTGACATCATAGGAGACCTGGAGGTGGAGGGAGGCAGCGTTGAGGATGAGAAGCATAGAGTTTCATGTGTGGATGTGAGGGCAGGTAGCCTGCTCAGGGCCAAGAGGACTGGGGTTATGTGCAGTTAGAAGAAATGTGATTCCAAATGGGAGGTTGTAATCTATTGTTTGGGTCCTGGCTCCCCAGAAGTCTAATGTTCAACTGAAGCTGGAAGATGAAGGCTGGAGTTGGAGGTAAGGGGAGATGCCCAGGTTGAGGGTCAGGGCTGAAGTTTTGATCAGTAGCAGGGAAAGGTGGGAAGTCATAGGCCAAGTCATTCGAGGGTAGGGGACTGAAGCTAGGACAGGTCCCTGGGTGCTGCCAGTGAGATTAGGCTGGATATTTGTCTTAGTATGTGTGCAGTCCTGAAGTTGATGTTGGCTGTCTTCCTCAGTGACTCTCCACCTTTGTTGGTGTTGGGGTGGGGGAGTCATGGTTTCTCACTGAACCTAGAACTTGCTGATTGGCTAAACTGGCTGGCCAACAAGTCCCAGGAATCCCATCTCCAGGCTGCCAGTGCTGGAGCAAGCCACCGTGTCTGGTTTTTATGTGGGTGCTGGTGGGTATCTGGATTCGGGTCCTCATGCTTGCACTTTACTGATCTATCTCGTTAGCTCCCAGAATATTTTTGTTTATTTGTTTGTTTTTGAGACAGGGCCTCACTGTGTAGCCCACCTGGCCTGGAACTCGCTTTGTAGGACAGGCTGCCCTTGAATTCACAGAGATCTATCTGCCTCTGCTTCCAGAATTCTGGAGTTAAAGGCATATGTCACCATGATGGGCTTTATATATATGTTTATTTTGGGTTCTCTTTCCCTCTCTCTCTCTCTCTCTCTCTCTCTCTCTCTCTCTCTCTCTCTCTCTCTCTCTCTCTCTCTCTTTGAGACAAGGTATCAGGTAGCTCAGGCTGGCCTCAAAGTCCCTATATAGCCAAGGATGGCTCTGCTCTTTCTGTTTCCATTTCCCAAGTGCTGGGATTATAGATGTGTGTGGCTATCTTGGGGCTAGGATGTTCTTTGGAGTTTGGGCAGTGGATTTTTGGGGAAAGGGGCTTCAGTCTGGAAGGTGGCCTGGGGTTGCTGTTTCAAGTGAGATCTTTTAGTGGTCTTCCTCCTGGCTTTTCCAGCCCTGGCTGAGGAACACAGACAATATTCTAAGGACATCTGGGACTATTTGCTACTCCTGCTGAGGTTGTGGGAACAGCCAGAAAACTCTTGGGAAGGTGGCTATAGCTTGGGTCAGAAACTAGGGCATTCCTGTAGCCTCAGGTAGGGGTGAGGCTCTAGCCCATTTTGTTTGTAATGGGTCTGGGGAACTGGGGATGTGTTTCCGTCAGAGGGTTATATTGAGCACTGCAGTGTGTGTGCCAGCATAGAAGAACCGTGGTGACCTATTGTCCAAATTGGGTTCCATCTGTCTTATCTGTTAGGAGCTACCTTCTTAATTGGGTAAACCGATTAGAGGCCAGTGTGTGTCTGCAGCCCTGACTGAGGGGACACATGGCGGTTGTCTAGCGATTTGAGGGAAAGTCCCTGGTTCTGGTCAGCAGGGGGCGCTCTGGAGGAAGCACTTGGTCAGAAGGCTAGGATTTGCAAACTGGAACCTCTGGGGTTTGTGATGGGGCGCCCACCCGGAAGGGAGTTCCACGCACTTTGCCTGCATAGTGATGGATGACGAAACCCGCGCTCCAGCTGTTGAAGTGTTCGTGGGTGCCCACTGCAGCTTGCAGCTTTTGCAGCAGCGTCTGGTCCGCGCCGCCGCCAGTGGCGTGCATCGTGGCGCACACATCGTCTAGCACGCTCATGATGCCTGGGGGATTCTGAGGGGAGCAGAGATCCGGCTCAGCCTTGCTTGGGTCCTCCATGAGTAAGCTGGGGGGCTGGTAGGGGACTCCTAAATACAAGCTCAGATTGTGAACTTTCTCTACTCTTTTTCCTCCGCTTCCCTCTGCCCTCCCCCTGCCTTTTCTCTCTTCTCCCCCGACCCTGGAGTGCAGGGAATCCATGCCCTTTTCCCTTCCCCACACTGGTATCACTTGGAGGGATTTCCGTGACATTGAAAATGTTACCTATGGAAGTGTTTGCTGAGTGAATAAAAGAAAGGTGAACAGGTGGGCAGAAGAATCAATGGATGGGGTGGCTAGAAGATATTTCAGATATGGGCCCCCTAGGATATCATAAACCCTTTCCAGACACACTGATTCAGCTCTGAAGCCCGGTGAGATTCCTAAAGTCAGCTCAGTCCTCACCAGCTTGTTTTCGATGAGGTCACACACGACTTTGTTGTTGAAGTATTCGATGGGGGTCCAGCGGATTCCCTCCTGCACATACTCCTCCTGGGGTCGGGGGAATAAGACAGTGTGGGACCTGCCTCACTCCCCCTACCCCCATCTCATTACTTATCCTCGGAAGGTATCCCTGCCCCTGGTCCCCACTGACCTGCCTCCAGCGGGAGTTGTAAATAAATATCCCAGTGCCCTCATTCCTTTTCTAGACTAACTCTGTGGTGGTTTGTGACACCTTCTTTGGGACTCAGCAGAATCGGGGAACAGTTGCAAACATAACCTGCTCAGGAAGACCCTATTTGGACTTTGAGCTCTTTTTATTTTTTTGAGATGGCTCTCATGTAGCTCTCATGTAACTCAATACACAGCCAAGGATGACCTTGGCCTCCTCTTGCCTCCACCTCCGAGTGCTGGGATGACAACTGTGCACCATAACCTAGTTTATGAGGTACTGGGGATGGAACCCAGGGCTCTGTGTGTGGGAGTCAAGCCATTCTACCCACTGAGCTACATCCCCAGCCTGGGCTCTTCTAAAATTTATTTTACATCACCTTTCTCATTGCCCTTTTTTGTCCCTGAGCCCTTGCCTCAGGCTCTGAATTTAAGAAAGAGGCAAAATCAAAGCAGATTTGTTTTCTTTTTCAGATGCTGGGGTTGGAACCTAGCAAGCCAGGCTGTTCTACTACTGATCTATATACACTCGAGAGTCCTTGGCAGAGACTTCTGTGTTGTTCCTAGCTCCTCTACCCATATGTCAAACAGTATCTGGCGCAAAGCAGTTGCTTAAACAACTGTCTTTTTTCATTTTCTTCTACTTTTCTTTCTTTCTTTCTTTCTTTCTTTCTTTCTTTCTTTCTTCCTTCCTTCCTTCCTTCCTTCCTTCCTTCCTTCCTTTCTTTCTCTTTCCTTCCTCCCTCCCTCCCTCCCTCCCTCCCTTCCTCCCTTCCTTTCTTTCTTATTTTGAGACAGGGTCTTTCTATGTAGCCCTGGCTGTCTTAGAACTCTCTATGTAGATCACAGAGATCTGCCTGCCTCCGACTTGTGAGTGTTGGGATTAAACATGTTCACTATTACATCTAGCTCCATTTTTCAAGATGGGGTCTCACTAGACATTCATGCTTTGGCCTCCTGAGTGCTGGAATGACAGGCATGCACTACCACGCTCAGTTTATCCAGGTGGGGATGGCTTTATACATGCTAGGCAAGTGCTGTCTACCAACTGAGCAATATCTCCAGCCTCGCTTTTCTCTTTATAAATTGATTATGTCTGGTATTTTGTTACAGTAACAGAAAGCTAACTAATACAGTGAGCAGAGAGAGGTGGGAATGAATTTGTGTGGGGGGTCCCAAATGACTTAGTAACCCTTATACTTGAAGTCCTGTCTTCTGCCACTTGGCTGCCCTGCCCACCTGCTCCGCCTTCAGGGTGAGCTCAATAAAAATCTGTTGCAGCTTTTCGTTGACGAAGTTGATGCAGAACTGCTCAAAGCCATTTTTCTGCCAAGGAAGGAAAAGGGCCTTTCTGTTAGTGGACTATGCTGGAATCTTTGGCAAACACTGGGTAAGTCCAGGATGACAGGCAGAATAGGACTGGGCTGAGGATAAGGGGATGGGGGCGGGGGATCCTGGGCCAAACCTGGAAGATTTCAAAGCCGTAGATGTCAAGGACACCGATACTATACTCTTCCTGAGGCTTCTGCATAGCACGGTTGATGGCCTATGGGCAGATGGAAATGGGGCTAGTGGGCATGTGGCTAAACCCATGCCACTAATCACCATCTTGTTATGTTTTGAAAACTGCTTTTTTCCCAATTTGTGTGTGTGTGTGCATATGTGTGCATTTGTGCACACATGTATGTGGAGACCAGAGGAGGGTACTGGGTGCCCTTTATCACTCTCCACATTATTCCTTTGAGACAGGATCTCTCCCTGAACCTGGACTGAGGCTGACAGCCAGCAATCCCAGCAATCCTCCTGTCTCTACTCCCTCATAGTACTGGGGTTGTGGTTGGGTGAGCACATGCCTAGCTTGTTATATGAATGCTGGGGTCTGAACTCAGTTTCTCATAAATAGTTGTGTGTGTGTGTGTGTGTGTGTGTGTGTGTGTGTGTGTGTATGCATGCCAGGGCATGTGTGTGGAGGTCAGAGGACAACTTCAAGTGTCCATTGTCTACTTCTATCATGTGGGTTGTGTGGATATAACTCAGTGTCAGAATTGCCAGCAAATGCCTTTACCTACTCATCTTGTCAACCCCCTTGATGTTTTAGCTAAATTTGTGGCTCTGCCCCCTCTTGACAGATTTTCTCTAGTCTTTTAACTCCCATCTGAAAACCAAAGTGCTGAAGTATCACAGTTCTTGACTCCAGAGCCAGATCTTCCCACTGTACCTCAATTTTTCATCTCTAAAATGGATCAATAGCTGCACATGGTGGATAGCACCCATAACCCTAGCACTCAGGAAGCTTAGGTAGGAGGACTGTTGTGAGTTCCGGGTCAGCCTGAGCTCTAGGACAGGCGGGGATACAGAGCAGGATCATGTCTTAAAATTAAATAATTAAAGGGCTGGAAAGATGGCTCAGTGGCTCTGAGTGTCTTCTACTCTCTTCTAGAGGACACAAGTCCATACCCAATACCCATTTCAGGTGGCTCACAACCACCTGTCATAACAGCTCCAGAGAATCTGATATACCATGTGGGCATCTGCACATATGTGTTATACATTCACTCATGTCCAGCCTGGATTACTGGAGACCCTATCTCAAACAAACAAACAGACAGACAGACTTGTAATAGCAAATACTAGGGCCTGGGCAAGTGGTAAGGCACTTTGTATAGTATACATTAATCCCTAGATCCACTCCATCTCCACTACTACAAAATTAATACCACTGGAGTTTGATTATCTGTAATTGGAAATGTTTAGGCCAAAAAGTGTTTTGCATTTTAGTTTTGAGAAACATGCAATATCTTGAGCATGAGATCAAAGTTTGTTTGTTTATTTATTTGTTTGAGATAAAGTCACTCTATGTTGCTTTGGTTGACCAGGAACTAGCTGTGTAGACCAGGCTGCCCTCACAGAGATCTGCCTGGATCTGCCTGCCTCTGCTCCTGCAGGATGGTTATTAAATGCATGTTCCACCATGCCCAACAAGACTCAAGTTTAAACATGAAATTCACTTACATTTCATATATACTTTATGCACTACTTTTAGTGCACTTTTTTGTTTTAAAGATTTATTTATTTTTATGTTATGTGTATGGGTATTTTGTCTACATGAATGAATGTCTGTGAACAATGTGCATGCAGTTCAAGAAGAGGCCAGAAGAGGGCGAATGATCCCCCTGGGACTGGAGTTATGGGTGGTTGTGAGCCACCAGGTGCTGGCTTCTAGAAGAGCAGTATTCTCTCTGAACTACTGAGACCTATAGCTAGGTTTTAACTGTGAGCCACATGGGGTCTGAGGTGGAATTTTCCACTTGTAGTTTCATGTTGGTGTTCAAAAGTTTGGAATTTTGAAGTATTTTGCATTTAGGATTTTCAAATTAGGGATGTTCAACCTGCTCCTTTCTTGTGTGTGTGTATGTGTGTGTGTGTTCATGTGTGCACATGTGTGTACATTTGCCATGTTAGAGATAGAACCCAGGACCTTTTATCACTGAAAACACCTTCTATCCTTATGGGAATTTTTAAAAATATATATTTAAAAAGTCATTTTACATATATAAAATACTGGAGGAGGCTTGGCATATAATTTTGTATGTGAGTTTGTATTTGTGCATAGGTGTGTGTGTGTGGAAGTGTGCATATACATACATTTGTGTGCATGTGGAGGCCAGAGAACAGCTTTGGATGCTGCTCCTCAGGTACTATTTATCTTGGTTTTTGTTTTTAGTTTTTCATTTGATACAGGCTCTCTTCAAGGTCTGGAACTCTCCAAGTAGGTGAGGCTGGGGGGAGGGGATCTACCTCTTTCTACCTCCCCAGCTCTAGGATATAAGTGCACTATACCTGGCTTAATAGTTTTTGAAGTTACATTTAGTTGAGAGAGAGAGAGAGAGAGAGAGAGAGAGAGAGAGAGAGAGAGAGAGAGAGAACACTTGCATGCATAGTGTGCATGAGGAGGTCAGCAGACAATTTAAAGGAGTCTATTCTCTCTGTTCATCATGTGGGTTCTGGTGTTCAAACTCAGATCCTCAGCCTTGGTGAGACACTGCTTTATCCACTGAGCTATCTCACCAGCTTCATGCCTGTCTTTTAAAAAATGTAGGTGCTGGGCTGGCAAGATGGCTCAGTGGGTAAAGATGCTTGATGACAAGCCAGATGATGTGAGTTTGATCTCAGGAACCCATACGGTGGAAGGAGAGAACCAAGTCCCTCAAGCTGACGTCTAGCATCCACATACATGTTGCAGCGTGCATACACACATGCACACAAAGTAAATAAATGAATGTAATAAATTTAAATGTGGGTTCTGGTGATGGAATTCATGTCCTCATGCTTGCAAAGCTGAGGTCTCTCTCCAGCCCCTACTTAAAAAAAATGTCAGGCATAGTGGTACACACCTTTAGTCCCAGCACTCAGGAGAAAGAAGCGCCAGTCTCTGTGAGTTTGATGCCAGCCTTGTCTCCATATGTTCCAGGCTGGGCTACATAGTGAGATCCTGTCTCAAATAGTAAATGAAAAAAGAAAACCCATAGGGTCACTCTATGCAGCCCAAACTGGCACTGAACTCATAATCTTCCTGCCTCAGGCTCCTGAGTGCTGGGATTACAGGTGTGTATCACCATGTCTGGCTCCACTAACTGTTACATGTTTGTTAGTACTGTGATCATCACTGGTCCTGACATGTAATGTTCCCTTCCACTCACCTCACCCAACCACTTTGTCTCCTTGACAACCATCTTAGCTCTCAAACATACCCACCCCTCTCTATCACCATCATGGTGATGGGACCTGGAGGGCTTCAACCGTCCCTCCATTTGCAGATTGTCTGAGCTGAAAGTTGCACTTCACTTCCTCAGGAGTTGGTGAGATGGACAAGTCAAGCCTGTCTTCCCACTTGTCTGTCCAAATGCCATGGGCTTGTTAAACACCAGGCATCCAAAAGAATTTCCAGCACCAGTCCCACTCACCTCCACCAGGAAGTCGAAGAGGCGGGCATAGAGTCCCTTGGCCAGTGCATCACGAGTGTAGGTTGCCTGTTCCACATTGAGGGTCACATCAATGGACTCACTTCGTCCACCCCATTTGCTGTCCATCTTACGGCTGGTCAGCTTCTCTTGCAGCCGCCCACTGTCTATGCCCAGCAGGTAGGCTGGGAATGCCAAGACTGCCAGGCCAGAGCAAAAGGAAGCAGCTGGTCAGGCTCTAAGGGCATAGGAACGTCCCCAGTGACACTAACATGGTTCTCTTGGGATCGGAAGCAGGAAGAAGAGCAGTCCTAATGCATGAGGCCGACACCCAACTCTCCATAGCACCCACACTCACGGTCTGCACTCTCCACCCGTGCATAGTTCCCTTCTTCACAGAAGCTGATATTCCCCAGGTGCAAGATCCCTGCCACGAGCTGCAAGACAAGCTGCTGCACACTAGTCGGAATTCCAATGACTTGCATGGCATTCTGTGGGCACAACAGGGATAGCTTATGCCACCAACTTTGGTTTCCACCCTGACCTCAGAATTAGACTCCTGGGCTCACAGCATGGACTTAGGGAGACAAGACATTTGGATGCCTGATTTTGCTTTGTGTGTGTGCTCAGCATGTGTGTTCATGTATGTGTGTGGAGGCCAGAGGTCAACCTTGGGTGTCATTCCTCAGGTACCATCTATCTTGTTTTTCTCATTGGACTGGAACTTGACAAATAGCTGAGGCTGGCTGGTGAGCCCCAGTAACCTTGACTTTTGCCTTGATAGCACTGGGGTTACAAGCTGTTGCCATCATGCTTGGCATTTTAATTCTCTCTCTCTCTGTCTGTCTCTCTCTCTTAACTTTCTCTCTCTCTCTCTCTCTCTCCCTCCCTCTCTCCCTCTCTCCCTCCCTCCCTTCCTTCCTTTCTTTCTTTTTTTAAAAAAAATTTATTTATTTACTATGTATACAGTATTTCGCCCGCAGGCCAGAAGAGGGCACCAGATCTCATTATAGATGGCTGTGAGTCACCATGTTGTTGCTGGGAATTGAACTCAGGACTCTGGAAGAATAGACAGTGCTCTTAACCTCTGAGCCATCTCTCCAGCCTGTTTTAATTTTCTCATTGAGTACTGGGGATTGAACTTTCATGGCAAATACTTTACTAATTGAAACATCTCCCCAACCACCTGATTTGCCTTGTGTATATGTGGTGTATGCATGTGTATGTGTTTGTGCATGTGTGCATGTGTATGGGTGCACATGTATGTGTAAATGCAAGTGCACACAGAGGCTAGAGGTTTACATTGGGTGTATTCCTCTATTGTTCTCCAAGTTTAAAAAAATGTGTGTGTGTGTGTGTGTGTGTGTGTGAATTCATATGTGTGCCACAGCATGTCTGGAGGTCAGAGGACAATCTGCAGTTGTCCATTCCTCATTTTTCCACTCAGTTTGAGACAGACTGTTATTGTTGCTGCATAAGCTAGGCTAGCTGGCTCACGAGCTGCTGGACATTCTCCTATCTCACCCTTCCATTCTCCACAGAAACACTGGGGTTACATACGCTTGTAATCCAGCTTTTATGTGGGTTCAGGAAATCCAAACCCAGCTCATTGGACTTGCCTTCCAAATGCTCTTACCTTCTGAACCTTCTCCCCAGATCTTCATGTTAGTTTTGAGACAGAGTTTCTTACTAGTCCTGAAGCTCACTGATTTGACCAGACCAGATGGCCAGCAAACCCTGGGGATCTGCCTGTCTCTGCAGCCCCAGTGCTGGAATATAAGCATGTGCTGCCATACCCACCTTTTTTTCATGTGGGTTCTGGGGATCAAACTCAGGTCCTTATGCTTGTACAGCAAGCACTTTACCCACTGAGTCCTCTCCTTGGCTTTGTGATCTGCCCTTTTTATCTAGTTGCTGTATAACTTTGGATAAGTGCCTGCACCTTTCTGTGTCTCAGTTTCCTTTTCATTTGTAACATGAAAAGGTTCTCTGGGGCAGCCAGAGTGGTGGTTGGTGCTCACCAGGGTCTCATTGAAGTCACTCCGGTCATCAGTGCCTTCTACCTTGTAGGTGTCTGATTGGTTGAGGTAGTAATAGTAGTCTGGTGTCATGAGTCCTAGGTTCTGCTGCTGCTCCTGGGAGGCCCCTTCCAGAAGCTGGAGGGTGTCAGAAGGTCATGCATCTGAAGCTGGCCTGGTGCAGCCATTGTGGTTGCCTCACCCTCCCACACACCGCCCTTCCCATGTTCTCTTTCCTCCATTCCTGGGATCTAGAGGGGTCTCCCTCTGCCTCCAGCCCCATAACCCCCTCCCACGCACCTGGTAGTAGATGTGGAAATTCCTCTCATTCTCATTCTGCATGACCACACGAGACTTCTCCAGCAGGAAGTTGGAAATCTTGCCTCCATCTGGTTCCCCGCCTCGGCTAAACTGGATCTCAAAGTACTTGCCCTGAATCCCAGAGAACCACATTAGCCCATCCCAGAGTCCCAGGAGTATAGATGAAGCAAGGATTACCATCTCATGAGCCTGACCTCTTCCCCTCTTCCTCTTGTGACCTAAACTTGCATTTCTCTTGTCTCCAGTCACTTATTTTTAAGATATATATATTTGTGTGTGTGTGTGTGTGTGTGTGTGTGTGTGTGTGTGTGTGTGTGTGTTGCCATGGTGGACACATGATAGTCTGAGGAAAATTTGTGGGAGCTGGTTCTTTACCATGTATGTTCTGAGGATTGAACTTAGGTCCTCAGGCTTGGTGGTGGCAAGCATCTGCTGAACTTGCTGATTGCCACTCACTTACTGACTAAGCTTACTCTTTACTCCAGTGTCTTTCCTCTAGACTGCTCAGACTGTGTGGAGCCAGGCATCCTTAAACCATCCATCTCCTGTGGTTCTCTAAAACCCTGTTAATTGCACTCAGCTCTGTGCTCACCTCAAGTCTCCCCACCACATTTGAGGTTTCTGTGTCTCTTTTGTGTGAATACATGGGTGTGTGCATGATTGTGTAGGTGAAGGCCAGAGGTGGTTAACATTGGGCATCTTTTTCAACTGCTGCCACCTTATACATCGAGGAAAGAACTCTTGAACCCAGAGCTTGCTGATTTGACTAGTTTTAGCTAATCATTTGCTCCAGAAATCCCCTGCCTCCACTTCTCATGTGCTGGGGATCTGAACTCTGCTTTTTACACTCTTAAATGCTATTACTCCAGCCCTTCTACTTTATTTCTTGAAACAAGTTCTCTCATTGAATCTAGAGCTCACTTATTTGGCTAGACCAGATGGCCAGTGTGCCTCTGGATCCTCCTGTCTGCCTCCTAGTGTGAGAATTACAGGTGTGTGCCAGCATATCCAGCTTTTACATGGGTGCTGGGGATTAAACTCAGATCTTGCTTGGGTGGCTCCACATTCAGTGAGAGACCTTGTCTCAAAAAATAAAACAGAGGGAGGACTGTAGCTATAGTTCAGGAAATGAGAGCACTGACTTCTCTTTCAGGAGACCTGGGTTTTTTTTTTTTTTTAAATTATTCATTTTTATTTTATGTACATTGGTGTCTTGCCTGCAGGTATATCTGTATGAGGACATCAGATCCCCTGGAACAGAAGTTACAGACAGCTGTGAGCTGCCATGTGGGTGCTAGGAAATGAACCCAGGTCCTCTGGAAGAGCAACCAGTGTTCTTAAATGCTGAGCCATCTCTCCAGCCCCAAGGACTTGGGTTCTATACCTAGTACCCACAGGTCTGCTCACAACTGTCTGTTACTCCAGTTCCAGGGGTTTCAATGCTTTCTTCTGGCCCCCAAGAGCATCATACACTCATGTGGTGCACAGACATACGTTCAAAACACTCATACATACAAAATAAATACTAACAAAATAAAAAAGAATAGTAAGGCGGCGAGCTATTGAAGAAGACACCCAGCATCAACCTCTGGCATTCATGTGCATGTGCACATACTACATGTGCACCTACACAAGCATGCATCTACACACAAAAAGAAACATGGGTCCTAGGGAGATGGCTCAGTGAGTAAAGTACTTCCCACACAAGTATGTGTGTGTGTGTGTGTGTGTGTGTGTGTGTATGTGTGTGTGTGTATGCATGTATGTTTGTGCACATGTATGTGTGTACTTGGGTGTGTGCATTGTCTGCGTGCATGTGTGTTTGCTTGTCTGTATTTTTGTATGCCTGTGTATGTAGAGAGAGTGAGAGCTCAAGCAAGGTTATAATGACTCACAAAGCGGCTGGAATTGTTGTTGCGCACCGTCTTGGCATTGCCGAAGGCCTCAAGCAGTGGGTTTGACTGTAGGATTATGTCTTTGACGTGCTAGGGGTAGAACCCAGGTAGAAAGAGATCAGTCTGGATCAGATGGGTGTAACTGAGGGAGACCTGACATGTCCTTCTATTCTTGTCTTACCTGGACCTTTTCACCCCCGCCAGACACCTTGGAGATGTAGCCCATGATGTACTTAGCAGCCACTGTTTTCCCAGCTCCGCTTTCCCCACTGGAGGTGGTAGGATGAAGGAATAGTTAGTGGGCAGGGATAGTGGAAAGGACCTTTTCAAATGCCTAGTCATTCATTAATTCATGTATTCATTCTTTTACTGAGCACCCACAGTGTACCAGACCCTACTCTAGGCTTTAGAGATTAAACAGTGAATAAGAAAGATTTAAAAAAAAAAAAAAATCCCTGCCCCAGGGTCTGAAAAGATGGGTTAGGGATAAGAGCACTTATTTCTCTTGCAGACAACATGTCTTTGCTTCCCAGAACCCACACAGTGGTAATAACCATATGTAACTCCAGTTTCAAGTGATTGAACACCCTCTTCTGGCCTCTGAGAGCAACAGGCATGAATGTGGTGCACAGATATGCATGCAAGCAAATCATGCACACACTTAACATAAAAATAGTAATTTTTTAAAAATAAAAAATACCTTCTCCCTCCCCCAAAAAAGAAGGGGCTGGTGAGGTGGCTCAGTGGGTAGAGGCACTTGCTGCCAAGCTGAGTTTCATGGAAAAGACCTGATTCCTGAAAGTTCTCCTCTGATCTTCACACTTACATTGTGGCATGTGGCAGCCCCAATAAATATAAATAAATAAGTAGATATAATGTAAAAATTCCTTGGGCTGGAAAGATGTCTCAGCACCCATTGCCAAGCCTGAAGACCTGAGTTCAGTCCCTCATATGGTGGAAGGAGAGAAATGGCTCTTGGAAGTTGTCTTTTGACTTCTACATGCATACCTTGACATGCATGGATCTATACACATACACACAAAATAATGAATAAAATGTAATTTAAAAATTCATACCCCCACATTTATTTATTTTATGTGTGTGTATGTATTATGAGCATGGTATATGTGTTTGTGGTATATGTGCATGTGTTTATGTATTCATGCGCCTATATGCATAGGTTGGAGGACATCTGTTGTTCTGCTCCATTATTCCCTGTCTTATTCCCTTGAGACAGGCTCTCTCACTGAATCTGGAGTAAGGCTTGTGGCCTGCAAACCCCAGAAACCTGCCTGTTTCAGTCTCTCCCAATGCTGGAGTTATAGGTGTGTGTGTGTCCAAGTCTGGCTTTTTATGTAAATTCTGGGAGTTTGACCTCAGGGTCTCATCCTTGAGCAGCAAACACTCTTACCTGCTGAGCCATCTCTTCAGTCCTGGAGCTAATATTTAGGAGGAAACAACAGGCGATAATAAAATGAATAGACACACTGTATCAGGAGCCAAGGGAAATAAAGAAAGTAGAACAGAGCAATAGGGATAAAGGGACATCATGGCATGATTTATGAGTTCATGACAAATCACCCTTGGTGGTGGTTTTTGAGGACATGCCTGGACAGAATGTTCCAGAATCCCTCACCCTACTACATGATCACCTGATAATGACACACTGGTTCTCACAGTCGATCAGCATATTCCGGTACATGTTGTCGGTGAGGGCATAGATGTGCGGGGGATTCTCATATTGAGCCTGGTGGAGGAGGTCAGGTGTCAGTACAGAGCTGGAGGCCTCAGAGGGTAGGTGTGGGCATATTTCTACCCATCCAACCCTGGTCTCACCGCGCCCTGGTAGAGGTCAATTTCTCGGTCAGTGAAGTAGGGCATCTGCTTAAAGGGGTTTACAGAGATAAGCACTGAGCCAATATATGTCTTGAGAGGTAGTTAAGAACCATGCAGTGTCTTGCTTTGCCTTTCTTACCCCTTATTCTATCCCAACAAGACTTCCCAGAACCTCTTGCTTAGAGAGAGAGGTGAGATACTTGAATGTACCGTGAGTCTCTTAGGAAAAGAAGGCTGGGTCCAGAAAGAGGGAAATACAGAGGTGCAGTGGCAGCTACAGCATCTCAAACCACAGCACTATTGTTACTTGATCTATTCTTCAATCTGCCCATCCTTCCTCTATTCATTCATCCTCCCCTCCAACCCTGGGCTGGGCTTTCATAGGCCCCTCTGCACTGCCATCCCCTTGGCATTCTTCTCTGTCCCAGTGCATCATCCTAAGTTCTATTGCCCAGTCATCCTCCCGTGCCCTTGCACTGCTTGGGATACGAAGATGTAGTCATCCATGAAGCGCTTTCGGAGGTTGCTCACAATGGCGTCCTCAGTGATCTGGGGCAGCAGAACCATGTCATCCACACCGCTCTGCTTCACATTGTGACTCTGCCAGTGAAAGCGCTCCTTGCTGCCCTGCAGATGGGAGTGGAGGAATGGAGGGTGAGCCCTTTCAGGGGAGCATGGTCAGGGCATCTAGTTTACCTCCACTACAGCTTCTAAATTGTCCTTCCTCAGATACCCCAGGAATGGCTAGGCTTTCTAAATTGTCCTTCCTCAGATACCCCAGGAATGGCTAGGCTTTTGTTGTTGTTTTAAGACAGCATTTCTCTGTGTAGCTTAGCTGTCCTGGAACTCATTCTGTAGACCAAGCTGGCCTAAACTCACAGAGATCCACCTGAAGGGCTAGTTTTAATTGTCAGCTTGACACAATTTAGAATCACCTGTTAAGAGTCTCAGTGAGGGACTGTCTAGGTCAGTTTGGCCTGAGGCATGTCTGTTGGAGATTGTCCTGATTACATTAGTAAAAGAAGACCTGTTCACACCCCAGCCCTTCATGGGCGGAGTCTAGGTTAGCATTATACCCGTCCTTGTAGAGAGAGGGTTAGGTACAAGTAATCATTCATTCTCTCTCTTTCTCCTCTCTCTCTCTTTCTTTATCTCCATGTTTTTACTATGTAGCCCTGGGTAGCCTAGAATTCATTATGTAAACTAGGCTAGCCTTTAACTCATAGAGATCAGCCTACTTCTGCCTCCCGAGTGCTGGGATTGAAGGTGTGTGCCTCCACCACGTCGGCTGTCTCTGCTCTTGACTGTAGATGTACTCTAACTACCTGCTTCAGGTCTCTGCCTTCACTTTCCCACAATGATGGACTGTAGCCTGGAACTGTGAGTCAATGAAGCTCTTTGTCCATTAAAGTTGCTTTTGTCAGAATATTTGATCACAGAAACAAAAAAGAAAAGATGACAACCCTGTTTCTTCCTCACCTATTGGGAACACCCAGGAGGTAGATAAGGCCACTTCAGGCTCCCTGGTGTGTGCTTTTAGGAGCATAGCATGAAAGTCCTTGTGCCCACAGATCTCCAGAAAGACCAGGAATATTAAACACACATGATTATCTTTCCAATGGCAAAGATGAAATACCTGTTCTTCCATCCAGAAAGCTGGGAATTGGAAGTGATTAATAGCCTGGTGATCTGTGTTGGATCAGGCCTCATCAAGCTCCTACAACCAGGACCAGAGGTGCCTAGCAATTTAAATGACCCTTACAGCCATGGGCTCCCCCAAGCTCCCACAACCAGGACCAGAGGCGACTTAATAGTCCAAATGACCTCTGTGCTATCTGTATGATCGGGACCAAGCCAGAGCCTTTCCTAAGCCCTTAAGCTAGCATAGGTAGCCTGTCTCTAGAACCCATCCTCTTGGAAGAAATTACATGTACCCTGAGTTGAGTTTCACTGTAATTACACTTCCTTGTGCAACAGGGATTGTATTACACCAGAAAACTTTTTTCCAAATTGTACTGTATTTTAAATATGCTGATGATGAACTGCCTGTCATCAGACTCTTTAGAAGTCTTGATCCAGGTTGATGAAGTCAATCAGAACAGAGTTTTCACTCTCATCTCTTTGAGGTTTGCTTCTCTCCCTGACACCTGCAGAGGCCCCCCTCAGTGTGTCATCAAGCCCAAGTTATGAAATGCTGGAGATCAAACCCAGGACTTTGAGCATGTAGGCAAGAACTCTTGTAGCTGAGTTATATTCTCAGCTCCTTGAGGGATCTTTCTGAAGTATGGTACAAGACAGGCATGGTGACATACTGGTAATCTCAGCAATTAGGAGGCAGAATTGGGAGGACTTCCATGCAATTCAGGCGAGCTGGGGATATATATTCAGACCCTGCTTCTAAAAAAGGCTATCAGTATTGCTCAATGGGGAAAGGTGCTTGCTACACTGCCTGATGACCTGAATTCAATCCCCGGGACTTACATGGTGGAAGGAGAGGACCAACTCTTGGTTCTCTGGCCTCCACACGTGTACTATAGCATGTGCATACTCTCCCAATCAATCAGTCAATCAATCAGTGTAATTACAATTTTCAAATATATATCTGTAATATCTATCTATCTATCTATCTATCTATCTATCTATCTATCTATAATACAGATCATCAGCTACAGCCGTGTCTCAATTTCACAGCCTGAACAATGAAGGCTGAATCCTTTGCTTTGACATTCAGCCCTTTGGGATGTGGTCCTGGCTAAACTCACCTCTATTCATTCATCCTCTCCCTCTTTCCTCCTTTCCTTCATTCAAATGAGCCTCATACCTGTAGACTAGGCTGGTAGGAGCTTCAGATCTTCCTGCCTCTACCTCAAGTGTTGAGATAACAAGAGTGCACAACCGCACATGTTGTGTGCAGTTCTGGGGATGCAACTCAGGGCTTTGTGCATGCTCAGCAAGCACTTAACCAATGGAACTCCCAGCTCCTTTGTCTTGCTTTCTCTCCTTCCTGACTATCACAGTATGAGCAGCCTCCATCACAAGCTCTCAACGCTATGATATGCTGATCTTCCTCAGGTCCAAAGTGATGGCTACTGCTGAAACCATGAATCAACCCTTCCTCTGTTAAGTTGTCTGTGTCAGGTATTTTGTCACAGTGAAGAAAAGGCTAAGGAAAGAAGGGCATTTTGAGGTGGGAGGCCAAAGAAGGTGTGGTGGTTTGAATGAGATTCCCTTCCACAGTCTCAGGTATTTGAATACTTGGTCACCACTCTGATGGTGGTGGCACTGTTCAGGAAGTTTGGAGGTGTGACCTTGCTGAAAGAAGTATGTCTCTCTGCTTCCTGCTTATGGTTTGAGATTCCAAGTCCAGTCACCATGTCTTCCTGCTCCTATGATTCCCCATTCTGATGGTGATGGGCTCTTATCCCTCTGGAATCATAAGCTCCAAATAAACCTTAGTTACTTTTCTAATGCTGTGACAAAACACTGTGACCAAGTCAATTTATAAAAGTAAGTGTTTAATTCAGCTTATAGTTCCAGAGGGTGTGAGTCCATGATAGCAGAGCAAAGGCATAGTGGCAGGAACAGCTGAGAGCTCATATTCTGATCCATAAACAATAGGCAGAAAGAGCACTTTGGGAATGAATGGTAGGAGTTTTGAAACCTTAAAGCCTGCCCTCAGTGACATACTCCTCCAAAAGGTCACACCTCCCAAACTGCCCAAACCATGCCATCGACTTGAGACAGAGTATTAAAACATGTGATCCTATGGGGCCATTTTCATGCATACTTTCAAGTATGGATCTCCAGGGAGCCTCTGTGTACAATGGGGGACTGTTTTCTCCAGGCATTCAAAAAGGCTGGGCTGTATAGGTAAACAGGAATTAACACCTTCAAGAGTTCTGAACCAAGGCATGGTGTGTGTGTGTGGGGGGGGGGGGGGACGGGGGACTTTGGAATAACAGTGCTTTGTTTTTATCAGTGCTGGGGATGGAACCCAGAGCCTTGTGCATGTTAGGTAATTGGTCTACTACTGAGCTACAACCCCAGCCTGTGTGACTATTTTGGGTTCTCTTAGAGATGGGGATATGGTTGCCATTTAGTGGGTAGATGCCTACACACAATTAATTAGAGATGGGAGAAGGGGGGACTGACTCACTATATAGCCGTGGGTAGACTGAAACTCACTACGTAGACCTGGCTCCTTCCACCTCATAGAGCTCTCTTGGCTCTACCTCTAAATGTTAGGATTAATAGTATTGTCACCACTCCTGTCTCAACAAAAATATTTTATGTAAAGAGAAAATCAGTACCAGTTGAGTATCATTAATCAAAAGGTTTCAAGTTTTTTAAATTTATTTTTATTTTTAAACAACCAACCAACCAACCAAAAACCAAACCAAACCAAACAACAAAAAAATAAACACTACTACCACCACCAAAAAACACCAAACAAACAGCAAACCCATTTTAGAACACAAGCATGGTGGCTCCAAGCACTTGAGAGGCCAAGACAAGATTGCCGTGGTTTAAGGCCAGCCTGGGCTACAGAGTGAGACCCTGTCTCAACATAAACAAACAAACAAACAAACAAATAAATAAATAAAAACCAAACATAGTTAAAAAAAAAAAGGCTGAAGAGATGGGTGTGCAGTTAAGAGCACTTGCTCCAAAATCATGAGGACTGGAGTTTAGATGTACTGTGTAATAAGCTGGGTACCCCTCAAAAATAACCCCAGCTCTGGGTGTGGTCTGCAGAGGCAGAAGGATTGTTGGAGTTTGTGGCCTTCAGTCGAGCAAGAGGTTCAGGAAGAGACCCTGGTTCAGGAGAACAGGTGAAGAGTGATGAAGAGGACCCTGTGACTACTTCACCCTCTTCTGGTCTCCTAGTGCAAGCATGTACAGGCTTCTGTGTATGCACACACCTGCACATATATCTACACAGACACAATAAATAAACACACCCTTACCCCCCTCCCCCAACCCCCACCCATGTGATTCATTTGAAAGAGCAGTTGCCTAGCATGCACAAAGCTCTAGACTACAACTCCAGCAATGCATACAACTGACATCGCTGGTATACACCTCAGGAGGAGGTAGAGGCTGGAAAATGAGTTCAAATCCATCCTCAGCTCTAATATATTTAGTTGGAGGTTAGCCTGAGATATATGACATCCTGTCTCAAAAAATACTTGATTTTGGAATATTTGTGTGCATATTATGAGATATTTTGGGGCTAAGACCCAAGTCCCAACAGGAAGTTCACTGATGTTTCTTTTACAGTTATACATAGCCTGAAGGTTATTGCTTGTTGCTTCATGCTTGGGCAAGGTGTTTATTTATAGCTATGTACAGCTGGAGACCATACAAGACACCTGGAGAGCAGAGGCTTGTTGCAAGATATTTGATTACACTGCATAAAGATTTGTCACTGTGATTGGTTTAATAAAAAGCTAAATGGCCAATAGCTAGGCAGGAGGTATAGGCAGGACTTCCAGACAGAGAGATCTCCAGGAATAAGAAATGGGGAGTCACCAGCCAGACGCAGAGAAAATAGGACATGCAGGAGGAGAGGTAAAAGTCTAGAGTCACATGACAGCATGTGGATTAATAGAAATGGCTTAATTTAAGTTATACGAACCAGTTAGAAACAAGCCTAAGCTAAGGCCAAGCTTTTATAATTAATAAGAAGTCTCCATGTCATTATTTGGTAGCTGGTAGGACAGAGACAGACTCGCTACAGAGGCTAAGTCCAAGCACATGCTGTATCTGTCAGCAATGTCCCCTCCCAGTCCCACTGGGTGCTGCTTTCACTGCTCATGGGAGTTTGTACAGGGAGGACGGGCTCATTCATAGGGTATTTGGCGAAGCCCTAAAGATCATTTTATACATCCTATGTAGTGCACTTAAGTTTTTCTAGGACTGCCACATGCTGTCAGGTGTAGAGTTTTCTAACTGTGTATTTTGTTGACACTCAAGTTTGAGCCAGATGCAGTGGTACAGACATGCCTGTAATTCCAGAACTCTGTAGCTGAGGCAAGTAGATGATGAGTTCCAGGCCAGCTTGTGTAATATAAGTAAACCCAAACCAACTAAAAAAATAAGGTTCAGCAGGGTGGTGATGGCGCATGCCTTTAATTCCAGCACTTGGGAGGCAGAGGCAGGTGGATCTCTGTGAGTTTGAGGCCAGTCTGGTCTACAGAGTGAGAAGCAGGACTGTTTCACAGAGAAACCCTGTCTTGAAAAAAAAAAAGAAAAGAAAAGAAAACCAAAAAAATTTAAAAAAGTTTCAGGACATTGGAGTAATGGCTAAGCAGTTAAGAGCATTTGCTGCTCTTGCAGAGGACCCAATTTCAGTTCCCAGCACCCACATGGTGGTTTATAACTGTCTGTAACTCCAAACTCAGAGGGTCCAGTGCCCTCTTCTGGCTTCCTTGGGCGCCAGACACCTACACTGTGCACAGACATACAGTAGGCAAAACATGTATATACCTTTAAAATTAAAAAGAATGTAATATTAGAATCTAGCTGCATACAGGCCACAGTACCTTTCAAGCAGCCTTTCCACTCTCACAGATACCAACGGGCAACCTCCTGAGACACTTGAGTCATTAGCCAGCGTAAGACCAGGTACTAAGGGTTCTCACCTAGAGAAATGAGTTACCATCAAAGAGCCCAGTCACACTCATTCTCCACCCCTTTCCCTGCCTCCTGCCTGAAAATCAGAGAACCTGGCTGTAGACTTATGCTGTGAAACCTCCATCCTCAGAAGGGGATGACTGAGACTCCTACTTGTGCCACCAGACCTTGATTTTCTCTCTTTAGAGCCCCTGCCATGTTGTCTATCTCTGGTACTGGGGCCTGAACTCTTCTCAGAGCCTGGGCTACATTTCTTTAACTCAGCCTATCTGTCCCTGGCATTAATAACTTTTGTTTTGTTTTGTTTTTTGAGACAGGGTTTCTCTGTGTAACAGTCTTGGCTGTCCTGGAACTCACTCTGTAGACCAGACTGGCCTTATCCACCTGCCTCTGCCTCCGAAGTGCTGGGATTAAAGGCATGCACCACCACCACCCGGCTGTTAATAACTTTTAATAAAAACCTTGCTCCCCAACAATCTGCCTTAGTATCCCTCTTGAGCCTGCATTTGAAACCTTTTGCAGGTGGGCACATCTGGTGGCTTCACTGCATTTTGGGGCCACTAGTGTGAGCACTTTCAGATTTGCAGAGACATTTGTTAGTATCCACAACTTTTCCTCTGCTTTACAAAGGATTACACGAATTCCTTTTCCTTCCATCCTTTTCTTCCCCCTTCTTTTTTTTCTTGCTGAAACAGGATGAAACCCAGGGCATCACACATGCTAAGCAGGCATTCTACTCCTGAGCCCCTCACTGGGAGATTCTAGGCAGGGGCTCCACCCTGAGCCACATCACCCTTTACTAGAGTAGAGGATTATAGTATTATGAGCCTTGTCTCCAGACCTTCCTTGCTGTGTTTTATGCTTGTCTTACATGCACAGGGTCCTAAGTTCTTCCCCAGCACTGCAGAAAAGTGAGTGTCAGGTATCTCTCCATGAAGGAGACAGGACAAGAGGAGGAGAAGCTCATGGAATGCAACAGGGTGCAGCTGTTAAAGGTGACATATACCTGGAGAGGTTAAGAAAGCATTGCCTCGGAGGTCAGAGGTATCCAGGACAAGTGGTGCCCTATGTGAGATGAGGCTATATTAGAATGTGTTGGGAGCTACAAGGAACTTTGAGCCATCTGAGTTACTGAAAATTGACTGCGCTCTGAGAATGGCCCCAGGGAGGGTGTTGGCAAGATCCTGAAGTCATAGTGGGAGGTGTAAAAGGACAGTGAGGACCCACCATCAGCCCTAGTCTGGCCAAGAACAGGAAGGACAGAGGCTAGGGAGGGAGGTTGGGTGACAGCAGCCAGTGCTTCCTGCTTGCAAGACGGGAACAGCAGAAGTGTTGGTGAGGACAGATCATGAAAATTAGGGGTGGAATCCCAAGACTTCCATGTACTATTAAGTTTCACTTTCAGTCCTTACTAAGCGTCTTGTTTTTTCTTTTGTTTTTAAAATTTTTAATTATTACTGTGGTTTGTGTATGTGAATGATGTGAGTGGGTGTGCATGTGTGAAGACCAGAGGAAAACACTGTGGATTCAGTTCTGTCCAGCTACCTTTATGGGTTCTGAGGATCAAATTCAGTGAACTAGGATTGTTCAGCAAGTGCCTTTACCCACTGAGACATCTTGCTTGCCTTTTTTTTTTTTTTTTTAAATTAAGGGCATCACCACACCCTTAATCCCATGCACTCGGAGGCAGAGGCAGAGATAGATGGATTTCTGTTAGTTTGAGGCCAGCCTGTTCTACATAGGACAGCCAAGGCTATGTAGAGAGACCCTGTCTTAAATATATATATATATATATTTATTTAAAGAGGCAGGGTCATGTAGCCCAGGCCAGCCTCACACCTGTTATGTAGCCAAAGATGATCTTGAGATTCTGATCTATTGCCTCTACCGCCCAAGTAGTGAGAGGATATATGTGCAGCATGGTACCCACTAATTGGGGTTTGTGAAGTGTTAGGGATCAAACCCAGGACTTCGTGCATATGAGACAAGCCCTCTACCAAGTGATCTACATCCCCATGACTAAGTCATGATGTACATGACTAAGCTTAAACAATTAGTGTATGTGTGTATACAAATGTGTGTATACAAGTGTGTCTGTGTGGGGTGTGGGTACTGCTACCTGTGTACATGCAGAACCCATTTAAGGGTGTTAGTTGGATATTTAGGACCTGGAGCTAATAAACATTTGGGGGATGTGGACGCTGGCCTCTTAACATTCATTTTCATGATGGTGCATCAGCGCTGTTCACTGCTGAGCCATCGCTCCAGTTCTGTGACGGGAGTTTTTAAGTGGATTACTTCAACTTTTCCTTTCAACGCACAGAGGGTGGTACTATTATTAGGTCCATTTTTCAGAAGAGAAAACTTTAGTGCCTCAAGGTTGGAGGCTGCAAGACCAGCTGTGGTTGGCCCCTCTGGCCTTTCAGGCTGGGTTCCTCTTTCTGTTCTTCCCCCACTCTTCACACTGCTCAATGTCTTCTCTCTCTTGAAGCTCATGATATTCACTTCCTGTCTGTCCTGCCTCCCTCCAATATCCAAGCTCCTCCACTTGTTCTGAGCTCCACTATGTCATAAAATCATCCATGTATTCCTGTGTGTACTCCTGGCTACTCATGAGGTGGAGGCAGGGGTTTGGGGTTGTTGCTCAGTTGGAATTGTTTGTCTAGCTTCCATCTCCAGCACAATATAAACTGAGTGTGATGGTATACACCTTGAACCCCATTATTCATGGGATGGAGGCAGAAGGATCAGGAGTTTCAAGAACACCCTCAGATACATAGTGAGTTGGATGCTAGCCGGGACTAATGAGAGCTTGCCTCAAAATGGCTATGGGGTGTGGTGGTGCTGGAGAGGTGGCCCAGCAGTTAGCAGCACTGGCTGCTCTTGCAGAGGACCTGGTTTGTTTCCAGGACCCACATGGTGGCTCACAACTGACTGTAACCCTAGTTCCAAGGAATCTGACGCCCTCTTTTGGCCTCCTAGGGCACTGCATGCACATGGTCCACAGACATTCATGCAGGCAAAACACGCATAAAATAAAATAAATAAATCTTAAAGAAAAACAACAATCCAAAACCTAGCTAAACAATCAAATAATTGAATGAATGAAGGACCCTAGGGGTAAGATTGTACTTCATGCCGCCTCAAGAACTCCTTTGTCTCCCTGGTTCAAGTTGAAACTATGTGTTCCTAAGTTCCTTCCTTAAGCTGTGGGTGGGGGGAGTTGCAACAAATAGGTTTGAGGTCTCAGTTGACCACAAGCTAAATATGACTCAATCTGCTGTCTCTTGTGAAAGATACTGAGGGGCTGGAGGTGGCTATGGTGAGAAGTGGAAGGCAGATTCTTCCTCTAGCTCTTCAGTCAGCTCTGCCTACATGGGGGTGGGTGGTGGGTGGGTGGGGGTGTGGGGGTAAGGGTGGAAGTTGGGAGATGACATGACAGCCTTCTTGGTGCTATTGAAGGGAGGGGCTGTTTGTGGTCAAGGTGGTGGCTCTTGTAGGACTCAGGCTTGTAAGCCCTGCAGTGTAGTGAACACACTTCCTGATTTCTATCAGTGCTGAGAGTAGGTACAGGCCTGGCCTAGGGCCCCGCTCTTGAAGCTCTTGAGTGGTGCTGTAAGTCAATGAAGCTAGTCCCCCAAGGAGAGGCCATGTTGGAGCGTGCAAAGGCTAAGTGTGTATATCACCTAGAGCTAGACTTGCAACTTGACCTCAAGGGCCAAAAAGGCCTTGGATATGCATGTTTGGTGGGTGTGAAACTCCAGGATCCTAGCTTCTTTGAATGGGGAGACCAGGTTCAAATAATGCCAGGAGGATGCTCAGAAGCTATTTAACAGCAATGAACTGCTTATGGCAAGCCCTAGGTGAGCTCTCATTTTCTAGGAAAAGGAAGGGGAAGCCATAGTCAAGGTGACTACTAAGAGAAGTGGCCTCTTAAAGGGACCTAGCTGAAATCATCTTCTACTTTTTGTTTATCCAGTAGTTTGCTAGGCCTCCCTGCCTCAGCTTCCTCATTTGAAAAACAAGACCTCCAAAGGCAATAGACTTCATGGGGCAGCTGCGCAGATTCAATGAGGCAAAGGTTGTCACATAATACTAACATTCCCCATCATCACTATGGGTGTCAGCCTTGAACTTGGCCAGCCCCAATGGGCCCAAGGCAGGAGGAAGAGTCAAACGATGCAGCTTTAGAATTCATCCCAGATGTGCCAATTGTAACCAGCTTGGCTGGGTGAACATATTCTTTTTTTTTTTTTTTTTTTTTTTAAGATTTATTTATTATGTACACAGTATTCTGTTTTGCATGTATTCCTGCAAGCCAGAAGAGGGCACCAGATCTCATTACAGATGGTTGTGAGCCACCATGTGGGTGCTGGGAATTGAACTCAGGACCTCTGGAAGAACAGCCAGTGCTCTTAACCTCTGAGCCATCTCTCCAGCCCCTGGGTGAACATATTCTACAATGACACTTTGGCTATCAGACTATTGAAACAGTGGACCCAAAGAAACTGGCATTTCTCCCAGGAATATCATGCAGGGAGAAGAGAAAACTTAAAGCCAGGGCCAGCCAGCAGACCCTGACTTGTTAGACCACCTTACAGCAGAGACATGGATGGGTCAGTGGTAGGCAGGACCACATCTTCACTAGGAACTACACAGATAAGCATAACTCTGGGCTCTAACTAAACCTAACCTAATTTCAGGATCCAGAAGATGGACTTGGGGTGTGTGTGTGAGGGATCAGTATTGGCTCAGGATCCCCAAGACCAAGTTTTCAGCACAAAGAGATTTATTTGCCCCAGAGGAACAAAGTTCAGGGAATAAGAGACAAAGGAGATAGAGGATGAGGGAGAAGGGGAAGAGAACATGAGAAAGGGGGCAGGGGTACTTGCCCAGAGGGGAACAAAGGACTGCCTCTGGATAGAGGAGACAGGCATGGCCCATAGGAAAATGGCAGTTTATAAAGGTAAAGGGGGAAACCCTAGGTTAGGATGAGGTGTTTAATATTAAATGGGCATGTTAATTAGGTGAGCCAAAGGGTTTTTTTTTTTTTAATTTATTTTATGTGCAATGGTATGAAGGTGTCAGATCCCCTGGAACTGGAGTTACAGGCAGTTGTGAGCTGCCATGTGGGTGCTGGGAATTGAACCTGGGTCCTCTGGAAGAGCAGCCAGTGCTCTTAACCACTGAGCCATCTCTCCAGCCAAAGGGGGTTTTTGATTGCTGGACTTTAATACTTTCATAGCACCTTGGTAGTCAGCCTCAGGACAAAGAAGTGGCCAAATAAGGGAACAGACCTTGGTGGCTAGCTTTAGGAATGCATTCTAACAGTTTTCAGCAAGGCATCGGGAATGGGGGAGAAGGGCAAGGCCTTCTAGAGCCATGCCCATCATATTCAAGCTGACCAGAGAGAGTCTCTTCAGATGATGTCACTGTATTTCCTTATCCCTCTTCCCAACGTGGCCACAGAATGAATCTCCTTTTTCTGCTTTTCCCTCTTAATCTGGCTGTTTTAATTGGCTTATGAAGGACTAGTGGCTGGATCTGGCATGTGGGAGCACAGGCTGTGCCCCCAAGTCTGGTAACAAAGCTCTCTTAGAATTGGGTGGTGATGAGTAAGAGCTTCAGACTAGAGAGAAAGAGAACAGCCACTTCCTTCCTCAAGGAAGCTGTGCAGATGTGAACCTGATGCTGTAGCTGCTCTGAATCCAACTGTGGCTCTTGCACCCTGCCCTTGGCCCTCAGGGGGTGACCCTAGAATCCCTGACCTGTCTTCCCCCAGCCAGGGAGGTTTTGGACCACACCCTGCTGCACCACTGAACTATGCAAACAACATTCTTACCTCCCAAATCTCTAAGTGTCTCACTCTCTCTCCTCAAGGCTGGGGTTGGGGATGTATGTCGGGTGGGATCAGTGGGTTGATTTTCTTTTGGCTTAGCCAACAGGTAGGGACCTTTGTCTTTTTGGAGGTAGCTGGGGTCTGTTGCACCTCTTCAAATTCTCCACATAGAGGCTGGAGTTGGGGGAACTCAGGTCTTAGTGTTTTGCTCACTAGACCTGATACTAGTGGTTTCCATGCCCAAAGCAGATGCCTGCCTGTCCCCGCCTGTCTCTGTTGATCCATCAGTTGTCGGTCCCTTTATTGTTTATTATTTAAAAAAAATACCATACTGCTTTCTGTAATCAAACACATATAGATAAGGCCTGACTTATAGATAATCAAACACAAATTCTGTAATCAAACACATATAGATAAGGCCTGACATAGTTGATACAGTTTGTTACCTCTGTATGCTTTTTTAAAAATTAAATTTTTATTTGTTTGTTTGTTTATTTATTTATGTGTTGGGGGGTGTGCTTGTGTGACATAGCACACCTGCAGTCAGAGGGCAACTTGAAGAAATGAGTCTCAGGATGGAACTCACGTCATTAGGCCTGGCAGCAGGCACCCTTACCCTCTGAGCAATCTCAATAGCTCAGTTTTTTCTTTTTTTGAGATTGTGTTTCATCATCCAGGCTACTCTTAACCTCCCAATTCCCGGTTCCATCTCCCAAGTTCTGAAAATTACTGGTATGCTCTACCATTATGCCTGTGAGATGGCTTAGTGGGTAAGGGGGCTTGCTGCCAAGTCTTATAACCCGAGTTCGGTCTGGATCTACACGATGAAAGGAGGGAACAAATTCTTCTACTTTGTCCTGTGACCTCCACAAATTGTGCCATGGCCCACAAGCAAGTTCACTCCCCTCACGATAAATAAATATTATTTAAAAAAATTAATGTAGCTTTAGTTTATTTGTGATCAGGTCTTATTTAGTCCAGGCTGGCCTCAAAGTTGTTATATAGTGGAGAGTGACCTTGAATTTCTGAGCCTCTCGCCTCTACCTCCCAAGTGCTGGGATGAGAGGTGTACACCACCATGCTGGTTTATGTAGTGTTGAGATGGAACACAGGGCTCCATCCACATAAGGCAAACACCTCATCAACTGAGCTACAACCCCAGCCCCACGGTTGTGGGTTTTGCTAAGTCTCTTTTGTAAATACCTCCTTTTTTGGTTCATCCTCCGACCACTGGCCTCCCTGTTCCTTCTGATTTTTACGAAAGATTTATTTCATTTTTATACATGTGTCTGTACGTGTTTGTGCTGCGTGTGTGCACACTTGCGTGTGGGTACCCATGGAGGCCAGTTGAATCCCTAGAACTGGAGTTACAGGCAGTCCTAAGGCACCTGATGTGGGTGTTGGGAACTGAACTCTGGTCCTCTGCAAGAGCACCACTTAACCACTGACCCATCTCTGTAGTTTCCCGTTATTCCTTTTTGTTTGTTTTTGTGGTATTAAGAATGAAACCTAGGGCCCTGAACTTGCTAGGCAAGTGCTTTGCCACTAAACCATATCTCCAGCTCTGTCTGCTTCAGTTTGTGCCTCAGTCCTCAAAGCAACCACCTTTACCCTCAAGTCACCACTGTTACCAAACAAAGGCTGCCCCCATCCCCTCACACTCCACAAAGTCAAACAGAAACTGCTATAATCTTTCAAGTCAGTGCATCAAACAGAAACAACCAACAATTCCACCATTAACATTGCTTATAACTGCCAGCCTCAACACCCTCACCATCAACCAAAATCAACTAACCACTACCAACAATAAACAGACATAAGTGATGATGCATGCCAGCAATCCCAGCATTTTGGAGGCTGAGGCAGGAGGATCATGAGTTTGAGGCTAGGTTGAACAAAAATAAATAAATAAAGAGTGCCCAACGACAATAACAAACAACCACAAAACAATAATATCAGAAAGATAGCTGAGAGGGTAAAGGTGCTTGCTGCCTAATCTGATCACCTGAGTTCAATTTCCAGTACCCAAACGGTGGAAGGGGAGAATCCACTCCTGTAAGTTGTTCTCTGACCTTTACATATGCCCCCATCCCAAAATAAATCAATGTGAGAACAAACTCACACTGAGGGGCTGGGGAGATGGCTTAATAAGAGTGCTTGCCACACAAGCATGAGGACCCAAGTTTGAATTCAAAGCATTCATACAAAAAACCAGCCATGGTCTCAAAGCCACCTAGAACCCCAGTGTTACAGAGGTGGAGACAAAGGCATCTAGCTGACAGCCTAACTTCAGATTCAATGAGAGATCCAATTCAAGCAAGAGAACAACAGAGAAGGACATCTGGTGTTATTCTCTGGTCTTCACATGTGGTCGATCAGCACATACACTGCACACACAGACATTGACAACCACACATAACCATATCTCATCCAAAATCTAATAGTGAATTGCTAGATCACCATTGCTAGAAACTAGCAATGAACAACCAACAGCAAATGAGTATTAACTCTTCAAGCTCCAAATAACCAGCATAGTCAGTTTCCTGCTGAAAACAACCAACAATCAATGACTAATATTAAACACCAGCTATTCCGGCACATGACTGTAACTCCGGCACTCAGTAGGTGGAGGCAGGAGGATCAGGAGTTTAAGATCATCTTGGCTACATAGTGAGTTCAAGGATGACTTACAGCATATGAGACTGTCTCAAAAAACAACGGACTGGGGATGAGCTTAGCTGGTGGAGTGCTGGCCTAGCATGCATGAAGCCCTGGGTTCCATCTCCAGTGTTATATATGGCAGAGCATGGTGAATCATGCCTGTCATTCTAGCTCTTGGGAGGCAGAGGCAGGAGGATTGGATTTCCAAGGTCATTCTTGTCTATATCATAGATTTGAGACAAGTCTGGGTATACACAAGACCCTGACTTAAAGCACCAAATACTGGCAGGGGCTGAAGGGATGGCTCAGTGGTTAAAAGTACTTGATATTTTTTCAGAGGATGAAAGTTGAGTTCCCAGCACCCACATGGTGCTCACAATCAGGCTCAAGGGGATCTGATACCTTCTTCTGGCCTCCATAGGCATGCACATGACATACAATTACACTGATGTGTACACATAAATAAAAACAGAAATATGTCTTAAAAAATAACAAAACTAGAGAGCTTGCCAGCACCTGATTGGACTAAGAGAGCCTTTGTCCAATGACTGATGGAGGCAGATGCAGATATCCATGGCTAGGAACCAGGCTGAGCTCCGGGAATCCAATTCATGAGAGAGAGGAGGGATTCTGCAGGTGGGGGACATCGAGATCATGATGGGAAGACCTGCAGAGAAGACTGGCCACACTAGAGGAAACCCATGAACTGTAGACTAGTGGCTGTGGAGCCCCCATGGGACTGGACTAGGCCCTCTGGATACGGAAGATGGTTGTTTGGCTTGAACTGTTTGGGGGGCACCCAAGCAGGGGGATCGGGATCTGTCCCTGGTGCATAGGCAAGCTTTGGGGAATCCAGTGCCTGTGGTGTGATGCCTTGTGCAGCCTTGGTGCAGTGGGAAGGGGCTTAGACCTGCCTAGGCTCAGTGTGCTAGGTACTGCTGACTCTCCATGGCAGACCTTGATTTGGGGGATGTAGGGATGTGGGGAGGCTTGGGAGGGAGGGTTGAGGCGTGGGAGGAGGGTAGAGGGAGGAGGTGGGATCTGTGGGTGGTATGTAGAGTGAGTAGAAAATTTCTTAATAAAGAAAAATGAAAAAAAAAATCCAAAAGATCTGGGACACCATGAAAGGACCAAATCTACAAATAATAGGAATAGAGGAAGGAGAAACCAGGTCAAAGGCACCAAAAAAATTTCTTTTTTTCTTAATATCTTGACCTTTTTATTTGTATAAATAAAATATAGAAAAATTTTACTTTATTTTTTTTATTGAAAATAAGTTTTTAAATATGCTAAAAAATAACAAAACTAAACACCAGCTGTCATCATAGATGACCACCACTTCCAACCCACCCATGAGAACCACTGTTAGCACCAATCTCCACCAACCAACAGCAACCTTCACCATTAGAACCCCAACAGTACCAACTCAACAAGGAATGCCCAGTGACTTGTCCACAGTAGCCGATGACCTACACCCATCTCTATCACTGAATCCAGTAATGCACGACCTCCCAGGCACCATCAGCTACTGTGCAGTTAGCGTGCATGTTCCATAAAAGGCTCTCTTTCCACAGCATCCTGGCCTTCAGCAACCCTCCGTGAATCTCTCCATATTCCTAGACACAGCTATGGTCTTTATAGATAATGTCAGTCTTTTTCTTTCTCTCTCACTGTCCTCTTTGACTTTCTTTTCCTTCCTCCTGCCTGCCTGTTTGCCTTCTAGCCCAGGCTGGATTCAAATTCACTATGTAGCAGAGGATGGCTTTGTACTGATTTTCCCATCTGTGTGAACTTCCAGAGTTCTGGGCTGAAAGATCCGGTTTATGTGTGCTGGGGTTGGAACCCAGGGCTTCCTGCATGCTAGGAAACTTTGGTTTCAGCCTTGGTCCTATTTGGGTCCTTATTTGGCCTTGCTAGGTAGTACAGGCTGGCCTCCAATTCATGATTCTCTGTCTCAGTCTCCAGTTGTGTGCTACTATACCTGGTTCCAGGTTTTATCACTGTTCACTTTGACTCATTTTTCCCCTCAGATCTGTCTGCTAAGCAGTCTGTTGACTAAGCATTTCACAGTGTTGGCTGCCTAGGAGGGGTTTCCCTTCCTTTCAAGCGGCAAATCTCTTCCTGTTTTTCTTTTTTTAAAAGACAGAGTCTCATGTAGCCCAGGCTAGCCTTGAACCTGCTATATAGTCAACGATGACTTTAAATTCCTGCCTCCACCTCCCAAGTGCTGGGACAATAGGTGTGCAGCACCATGCCCAGTTTGTGTGATGCTCAGGATAGAACCCAAGGCTGTGTGCATGCCAGTAATTGCTGTACCTACTGAGCACAGCCTCAGGCCTCACTGGCTTTCTAAAAGATGTTCTCTCTTACCCTGCTTCCCTGCCTCCACTCCAGGCACATTTGCTGTAACCCCCAAGAATCCCAACAACTACCCCTCTCCTTGGAGCATACCCTTATTCTTATTGACAGAATGACAAAAAATGAAAGCTGAAGTAGACTGTGGGTTTGTGGAGCCACAGGGGTGACTTGTGTGACCACTCCTGGCTTTTATTGTACATGCCATGATGCTGCTGGGTCTAGACAGCATGTCTAGATGTTGATCATCCCCCTGCCTTGTCATCATCATCAGGCCTTGAACTTGTAGTGACATCTCTGGCTGCAGTATCTCCACTCCTATCCCCGTGTAGTAGTGAGAACACAGTCTCTCATCCTCTGTACCCTTCCATTCTTTGTCACCTAGTCCTGTCTCCTTCTCTTTCTATACCTCCTCCCCATCTCCTCTCCTTTCCTGTTTTTCTCCTTTTTTTCTTTGTCTAGCTCCTTCTCTTCCTCCTCCTCCTTTGCTATCTCCTGCCCCACCCCCACATCTCCAACTTCTCCTCTTTAGTAATATTAACTGGAAGTTAAATGACGACGATGATGGTTCATTTTCAGTGCTAGAGATGGCACTCAGGACCTTGAGCATACTAGCCAAGGACTCTACCACTGAGCTACCATCTGCCTCTGAGACTGTTACAGTCAAACTACCTATCATCATTTGCACTGCTATCACACCCCACAGTTCTCATGTGAGACACAGCCAGCCCCACCACTAGTGGACTCACAGTGGTCAAACCCACAGACTCCCATGAATGTTTCCAATGAGAGTTCCACACCCCAGAAACATTCCCATCTCTAGAACTTCCAAATATGAGCTTTGGGAACAGAGGCCAAGACAGGGGGAAGTGCTTGTTTCAAACCACAGGGCAAGACTAGTGTCTGAGAGGATTCTCTAAGCCTCTGGAAAAGGACATGTCCCTTCCCTGCAAACTGTGTAATCCCCTTAGGGACACCTTCTCCGTTCCTATTACTCTGCAGTCTTGGTCCCCATAGCCAATCTGGCACCCTTAGATTAGTACTTGATTCCTGGTGGAGGACATGGGAGTGCCCTGTGTTACTCTGTGGGATTCCCTCCCCCAAGGTTCTGCAATTCTCTTAACCATTGCCCCAATTTCTGAGGGTGCTTAGGGCACTGCCACCAGGCCATTACTCCCAGAGCCCACCCTTGAAGAACTTACCATGGTGAGGGTTGGTGTCTGGGCTCCTGTGGGTAGTGACGAGTGTAGGCTCAGGAGGTTCTTGGGGGTGGCTCTGGCATGGCCCTGCTTCTTCACTTAGTCCTTCTTCAGACTGTTGGCCCCAGTTCCTCTTGCAACAGCCCCTCTCTCACTTCCTTTGACGGGAGGGGCCATGGCCACAGGGGAGGGAAGCTGAGGGCGGGGACAAAGCTCTGAGCCCTAGCAGCAATGACCCAGCTGAAGTTGGTTGGAGTTTGGAGCCCGAAGGGATAGGTTAAAGATGGCTGGCAGCTACTGCCAGACTGGAGAAAGCCCCTTCTCCATCCACCTCCTCAAGAAAAAAGGCTACAGCAAAAAGCACCTAGGTCAGCTGACTACAGGACTGGCCACGTAGTTGAGGTCTCTCTCTGCAGAGTCAAGGAAGGGAAGTGCCATTTCAGACGTGTGTCTACTCTGGGTGTTCTTGTGAAAACCCCTTCCCCTGTAGAATGTTCCTCCAGACCCAGGTGTGTTAGTAAGGACAAAGGGAGTGGAAGACACCACAAGCTTTATGCCCATGTAAGGTATATAATTTTGTATGTCAGATCTGGACTTCTCTCTTTTTAAATCCATCTTTGTGTTTGTGTGTTTGAGTGTGGGTGTGTGTATGTGTGTGGAGGTCAGGAGACAACCTCAGAGGCCAGCTATTAGCCCCCACCTCCGAGACAGGTGTCTTTGTTGTTTTCCCACTGTGGAAGCCAGGCTAGCTGGTCTGCAAGCTTCTGGGATTCTCCTGTCTCCACCTCCCATCTCAATGTTGGAACACTGGGGAATGCAGATATTTGCCACTATTATCTGGCTTTATATGGATTCTGGGGATTCAAACTCATGCTTTTAAAGGCCTAGCCCCAGATCTGGCCTTCAAAAAAAAAAAAAAAAGATTTACTTCAAATAATTGTACTCACAAGTATGTGTGTATAAACCAGAGGCACTGGATCTCCTGGGCCTGGAGTTACAGGAAGTTGTGAACCATCTGAAATGGGTGCTGGGAATTGGACTGAAATACTCTGGAATATCAGGAAGTGCTCATAGCAGCTGAGCCATCTATCCATCCAGCACCCCTGCTTGCCACATATCTGAATTTGTTGTGGGTTTTTGTTTTTGTAAGACAGGGTCTCATGTAATTCTGACTGGTCTGGAATTTGCTATGCAAAATAGGCTGGCCTCAAACTCAGAGATCATCCTGCCTCTGCCTCTGGAGTGCTAGGACCAAAGGTATGCACCATTACTCTTGGCCCAATCTGGGTTTTCATACCTGCAGCTTTGCTATTTTCGTGACTTGGCTCTATCAGCAGTGATGGGAACATATAGGGCCCACCGTACATTATCCTAATCCTTGATCTTTGGAAGATCAGATCTTACATGAGTCTTCCCTTGACATTTGAGGAAATGGCAGTTCCAAGAAGTTGTCACCTAGCCGGACAGTGATGGCACATGATTAAATCCCAGCACTCGGGAGGGGGAGGCAGAGGCAGGCGTATCTCTGTGAGTTTGAGGCTAGCCTGGTCTACAGAGACAGTTCCAGAACAACCACAACTGTTACACAGAGAAACATTGTCTCGAAAAACAAAACAAAGAGGTTGTCACTTTTTCATGCCACCCACTGAGGATGTGGCTAAGACCGAACCAGACCGTTGAGAGTCTAGCAGGGCTGTGTTCAGATCCATCTTTGAGGACTGGGATGGCTCTGTGTCCTGTGCTCTCTTGATGAAGTGTGCCCCCTCCTGGTCATAGCTGAGAAGCTCTGTCTCCAATATCCAGGGTCAGTAGCTCAACTCAATATGTAAAAAGGGGCAGAACGATCACATTTGGTTGGGAGTACAAGGAGACTGGACCTTTGAAAGCTTCTGTTAGAAACTGTACTTTTATCTTAAAATGATTGTTTGTTTCAAGACAGGGTTTCTCTGTGTAGCCCTGGCTGTTTTGGAACTTGCTCTGTAGACCAGGCTGGCCTTGAACTTGAGATCCACTTGCCTCTGCTGTGGATTAAAGGTGTGGGATTAAGTGCTGGAATTAAAGGTGTGTGCCATTACCACCTGGTAAATGATAGGTTTTTATTTGTAGTGGTCAAAGTCCTCTTTCTTAGCCAAAGATGACCCATTAGGAAGTGTGGGCACCTGCCCCACTTTTAAAAGGTCTTTTAGTTTGTTTATTCATTCATGTGTGTGGACACATAAGCCACAGCAAGTTTGTAGAGGGCAGAGTACAATTTATAGGAGTTGGTTCTCTCCTTGTACCATGTGGGTTCCAGAGATTAAATTTAGATTGTTAGGCTTGGCAGCAAGTGCCTTTACACACTGAGACATCTTGCCAACCCTAGCTGTGTTCCCTCTTGATCCTAGGGTAGGGGCTGGATGAGATGCCTATACAGAGACACAGACTCATTCATGAGCAGAAATCTATACAAGACAGAACTTTATTGATGTAATGCTTCTTGGTGAGGAGTGTGTGGGCCCCAGGGTAGGGCTGGTTAGCACCATGGTGGGGGTAGCCTAGATGTTGGGCTCGCCCTGGGGCAAGCAGGGTGGAGGTTGGGGCAGATCTTTCCCCTGGTCAGTCTGGAGGAGGGTCACAGGGAGGTGGTATTAATCCCACTCCCCCATAGCAGATATAAATCCCCCCAGCTCAGAGTGGAGGGATAGAACAGTGCTGGGGGGCAGGGCACCGGCATACCCCCTCCCCACC
This sequence comes from Peromyscus eremicus, assembly GCF_949786415.1. Taxonomy (NCBI): domain Eukaryota; kingdom Metazoa; phylum Chordata; class Mammalia; order Rodentia; family Cricetidae; genus Peromyscus; species Peromyscus eremicus. Next base: position 1,025,629 of record NW_026734286.1, read on the forward strand.
CCCACTCTTCACAGTACATATTCCGATCAAAGGTGGGGGGAGTGTTGGGGACTTAAAGATGTGTGCAACAAGGAGCAGTCCTCTCTCTTCACTGTCAACTGGGCAAGAAGAGGGTCCCTGGGGTAGCCAGCTCTTCTCCATCCCCTAGCCAGGAGTTCTATAGGGGTTACCCAATAAATAACTTTCAACTACATCTCACCGTTCAGTCCCAGCCCCCACTCCCTCAGGCCCTCTCCTGTGGGCTTTCCCCTTAGCCTGTGCTCCGGGGTGGCTCCTGGTGCTGCACACCCCTAGCGGCCTTGGCAGGTCTTGCAGCACATCTGGCGGAAGTAGGCTCGGCTACAAAACTGAAATTTGAGCACCAGAGGGCAGTAGGCCACCTTGTTCACATCCTTGCATTCTGCAGTGGTGGAAGGGAGGGGCAGAAGAGAGGGGGCGGGGAGAGGGGAGAGAGAAAGAGAGAGAGAGAGAGAGAGAGAATATCAGAGTCCAGTGCTTCTTCTAGCAGTCGTGAGCTCTAGCTGGCCACTTTGCTTTCCTGTACACCAGTTTCCTCATCCTTCACAGAGGGTTTACAGTCATGCTTGCATCACCAGCCGATTTTGAGGATCTATGTATGGTGTGTGTGCACAGACGTGCATGTTACAGCACACATGTGGAGGTCAGAGGACAACTTTGTGCATTTGGGTCTCTCCTTCCATTGCTATGTGGGTTCTGGGGATTGAACTCAGGTCATCAAGGCTGCACTACCAAGCATCTTTACTCACTGAGCCATTTCACTTTGTCTCCTGGTTATTGTTTGGAGGGTTTGAATACAGCATCTAGAGCTGCCTAAGACATATTATTAGTAGGATCTCCCCTTTTTTTCTCTGCTGGAAATTGAACCTAGGGCTTTGAGTATGTTAGGCAAGCACTCTGAGTTATATTTCCTAGCCCTCCTTTGACATTTTATTTTGACAGTGTTAGGATAAATTGCTCAGACAGGATTTGCTCTATAGTACAGGATGGTCTTGAATGTGCAATCCTTCTGCCCAGGCCACCCCAATAACGTAAGATGACAGACCTGTTATCCTTTTCATGCCAAGAGAACCTGTGTGAGGCCACCACACTAGGTTCCTTTGGCTTTTCAATAAACTAAAGACCTTGAGCTCAGCTCAAAGAATTCATATAAAGACTGGTTAATAGCTCAGTGAGAGAACATTCACCTAGCACCCATGAAGCCCATAATATTTAACAGCCTCTGTTGGGGACCATGGATACAACTTTCCACTTAGCAGTGGTATGTGGTTTCTTTTTCTTTCTTTCTTTCTTTTTTTAAAAGATTTATTTTTATTTATTTATTTATTTATTTATTTATTTATTTATTTATTTATTTATTTATTTATTATGTATACAGTGTTCTCCCTGCATGTATACCTGCAGGCCAGAAGAGGGCACCAGATCTCATTACAGATGGTTGTGAGCCACCATGTGGTTGCTGGGAATTGAACTCAGGACCTCTGGAAGAGCTCTTAACCTCTGAGCCATCTCTCCAGCCCGGTATGTGGTTTCTAATAGGCTCCATATCCTTCATGTAGCACTTCTTTCCAAATGAATGTATCATTTGTACTCTTCACAGATGAGGTGACTGATACAGTGTTGGAAGGCAAACCATTGTCATTTAGTTTTAGAGTTTGGAATAAATTTCTCTACTTCCCTCTATCAAAAATAGGTTTACACCGGGCGGTGGTGGCGCACGCCTTTAATCCCAGCACTCGGGAGGCAGAGCCAGGCGGATCTCTGTGAGTTTGAGGCCAGCCTGGTCTACCAAGTGAGTTCCAGGAAAGGCGCAAAGCTACACAGAGAAACCCTGTCTCAAAAAAAAAAGAAAGAAAAAAAAAATAGGTTTACAAAAAAAAAAAAAAAAATTTACAGCTGGGTGCAATGGCTCACACGCCTGTAGTCCTAGGTATTACGAAGGATTGCTTGAGCATGGAGTTTGAGGTAACAAGGCCTGATTTAATAAAAAGAACCATCTGTGTGTGGTGGCCCATGCTTGTAATTTCAGCACTTGGGACAAGAAGTTCAAGGTCATCCTTGGCTACATAACAAGGTCAAGCCAGACTGGGGTCTATGAGATCTTGTCTCAAAGTGATAAAACAAACCAAAATCAGGCAGTGGTGGCACACTCCTTTAATCCCAGCACTCGGGAGGCAGAGGCAGGCAGATCTCTGTAAACTCAGGAAGAGGCCAGACTGGTCTAAAGAGCGAGTTCCAGAAATCATCTCTTGAAAACCCAAACCTAAAACCAAACAACAATAACCCCCCAAAACAAACAAATAATGAAAAATAAAGAAAAGAAAAAAATTACTTAGGTTAAAAAAAAATAGGTATAGTGTAAAAGCAATGGTATATAAGCACTGAATTTTCCCTCCTCCCAAACTGGTACACATTATCTGGAGATATGGAGGGTTCTACAGAAATCATGAATGTGGTAGGGATGACCATTGTCTAGTCATCATTTACAGAAATGTTAGAAACATCTCACAAATCACCTGGCAGATTTATGTGGTCCAAAACATCAACAGTGCCTGAGTTGGGCTCGGGCTGAGGTAGTAGCACCCTCGAATACAAGCCCTGGCTACCATCACTGGCACTGCAAAAAGTGGATGTGGTGGTGAAGTCCTGTAACCCTGGCACCTGGAAGGTGGAGGGTCAGGAGTTCACGGTCATCCTTGGTTGTATGTTGAGTTGGACGTCAACCTGGGCTACGTGAGATCTGAGTTTGAGACCCACATGATGGAATGACAGAACCAACTACCTGCAAGCTCCCTCTGACCTTCACAGGAACCCCAAGGCAGATGAATCCCCATCTCACCCCCAAATTATGCAAAAACAAGTGAAATTGTAACCGAATCTCAAGGACTAATAATCAGGAAACTTGGCCCATGCTCACTTGTTGCTTATCAAAGCCTGGTGCCCTTTTCCCCTGTGGTCCACATACCTTCTGGGCCATCCCCAGGGGGCACCGCGCTGTCACACTTGGCTTCACACTGCTGCATGGTAGACGGCCGCAGGGCCTCGGTGCACTCTCGAGATGGCTGGCCAGTGTGGCTGGTGCAGCGCACTGTGCGCTGCTGCTGGCCAAGGCCACACTGTGAGGAGCACTGAAGAGAGGAGCCACTGAGTCAATTCTCTAAGACCACGGTCCTCACCTTTATCCCACAGGGCAAGGCCCACCTACCTCACCCCACTCGCTGGCCACCCATCGAGCAGGAGGGCATCGGCGCAAGTTGCATCGCATAGTGGCTGGTGGCTTGGCTGATGGAGGGCAGTGCCCAGGGGGCAGAGTGGACCGCTGATCTGCACTCTTACAAAGGACTACTCGGTGGCGGAGGCCAGGCCCGCAACTTGGGGTGCACTGCAGTTAGAAGGGGTGTTTTATATTCAGTGGATGGGTGGGTGCTAGGTCAGTGTGACACAAGGAATGGACAGGTAGCTGATGGCCCCTGTGCTGTCCTCTAGCCCAGTCTCTGTTACTGTGTCACTCGCAAGCCTTACCACCTGCCCCAGACTGGGACCACCTTTCATTTGCAATAGGCCAGACCAAGCCCAGAGTCCAGAAGTCTTGGCACCCATGATGCATCTGTCTCGATCATGGTAACAGTGGGGCTTAGGGCAAGATTGTTTCAACAGCTTTTCCACACAGACAGCCCAGTTCCGTGTGCTTTCTGTACTGAGAGTGGGTTGGGTGGGAAGAAAGGTAGAAGCTGACCTCAGACCAGTCCAGGGCTGCCCACTCAGGAGGGCACATTGGGCCCTGGCAGGCCTCCAGCACAGGTGGGCGTGGCTGTGGACAGGCATTGTCGTCCAGGGCTTTCTCCTCTGCAGCAGACACCCGGCGCTGGCACACCACTGAGCGGCTTCGCACACCAGCATCACAGCTACGGCTGCATCGTGACCAATTTCCTACAACCCAACTGTGGGGGTGGAGAAATGGGTCTGAGTGCTGCACAGTGCAGGGCAGCTCAACCAGCGAGCTTCTGGATTCGCCTATCCTAGTCTTCCCCAAACTGGCACTGGGCAGCTCCCCCTCAGAGATCATTTTTACCCTATACCCAGACTTCAGATAGGAGGGAGGGCTCTAAAGAGAACCCATTTCTTGGGCTACGAGGTTGACTACAGTGCATGACAACTCAGGCTGTAGAACAATTGAATGTTTTAATTGTTTTCTGGTGTATGTATGTTTGTGCATGTGTGTGCATGAGCATGTGTATACTTGTGATGCCAGAGGCGACCTCGAGTGTCTTCCTATACCACTCCCCACCTTAAAAAAAAAAAAAAAAAAAAAAAAAAAAGCAAACCCAAAACAGTGTTTCTCACTGAACAGAGCTCACTGACTGGCTAGCCTGGCTGCCATTCCAGTTTCAGGGTTCTCTCTCCACCCTCTCCTCCTAAAGTAGGTTTCGGTGCCTGCCACTGTAACCCATGTTTTGCTTGGGTATCTGACATAGGCACTTGTGACACATCAACTGAGCCATTTCCTCAGTCCCTGTGCATGTTTTAAAATTTTAAATCAGGGCTGGAGAGATGGCTCGGCGGTTAAGAGCACTACTTGTTCTTCCAGAGGTCCTGAGTTCAATTCCCAGCAACCACATGGTGGCTCACAACCACCTGTAATGAGATCTGGTGCCCTCTTCTGGTCTGCAGGTGTACATGCAGACAGAGCACTGTATACGTAATAAATAAATAAATCTTAAAAAAAAAAACTTTAAATCTTGTTTTTATTTATGTGTATCTGTGTGCATGTCTATGTGCGTGTGCACACACATGTGTATGTGGGTGCCTGTGGAGGGCACAGAAGAGGGTATTGAATCTCTTGGAGCTGGAGTAACAGGCATTTGTGATGCATCTAACCTAGACACTGGGGTCAGAGCTTCTCATAATTAAGAAGCAAGTACTCTTTATGAGCCATCTCTGAAATTCCTGCTCATTGGTTTTTGAGACAAGATATTATGCAGTTCAGGGTGGCATCTAATTCACTACATAATCCTGGTTGGCCCTGAACTCTTAACCCTTCTGTCTAAGCTTCCTAAGAACTGGGATTAAAAGCATGAACTACTACATTCAGTTGACAATCTGGCTTTGACCCTCATCCTGCTGAGCACTTGACACCTTGACCCTGTGAGCCCCATAATTCCAATTTTAGTATACGTGTTGCTGAAGTGAGCACAAGCCCCATAATTCCAGTACTCTTCCTACTGTCACCCCAGTCCTGCAGTGATCCACTTACTCTCCACTCTCCAATGAGGACTATCCCTGAGTGCAGAGAACATTCCCACCTAGTCCTAAGCCACCTTACCCCATGGAGGACACTTACTCTGGTGGGCATGGTTCTGTGTTGCAGGCACGCTGTCTTTTGGGCAATTTGCTGTGGGCACTGCAATAGTGAGGGGCCACTGCTGAGCTGTCCAGCTGATTTCGGCACTCCACCACTTGAACCTGGCTGCCTGGGGGGAGGGAGAAGCCCTCTCAGCCCTGGCCAGCCCAGAGAAGCTCAGGTTGGCTGCAGTGCTGATCCCTGGCCCGCACCCTGGCCTCACCGCCTGCACATTGGGCTGAGCATTTGGTCCAGGGGGCATAGTGCCAGGAGTAGGGAGGCAGTGCATCACGGGCAATGGGTGCATTGAAGCGGTAGCGGAGAGCAGGCAACTCTGCCTGGGCCAGCACCTGGAGGTACAGGAAACAGTCATTGGAGGTATCATGGAATCCCCATCCCCATAGGATACTCAGGTCTTCCTGTACTTTGCCCCCAGCTTCATTGTTACCATGATGATGATAGATGCATTAATGGGTCCCAGGGCTTCTAGGCTCTGGGCCTGATCTGGGCCCTGTCGTAGATGAAAGGTGGTCCCAGCCAGGGGAAGGCGGTGAGGTTGGTGGGTACCGGGTAGTCCCTCCAGTAGCAGAGACTCCTGGTCCCCCTTTAGGGCTGAGGTAGAGCACAGGGGTCAGAAATGAAGTCACTTTGCCTGTCCTCCAACTCCCATGGAATCACAATCCTCATCCCTGTCTTTGCTTACCCAGGTGACTAAGGGACAGGTTCAGATCTTGGATGAAAATGTGGACAGAGCCTTTGGGGATCCAGACGACGTCCTCATACCCTGGTGATGGAGTTCAGCTGTCACCCACTCAGCCTGCCTCCATACCCACCCGTGTCCCTCTCCCTCATCCTTCACCCCTAATGGCTGCAGTTAGCTATCTCATGCTACATGCTTAGAGGATATACCACGGCAAACTCATTTGGACTTTATAAAGTATGTGGACCATCATGTTCTAACCCCCTTCCAGTGTGTGTGTGTGTGTGTGTGTGTGTGTGTGTGTGTGTGTGTGTGTGTTTGTATCTGAGAGAGAGAAGAGAATAGTGCACAAGTACCATGGTATGTATAGATTAGAGGGCAATTATAGGAAGTCTGTTTTCATTGGGCGGTGCACACCTTTAATCCCAGCACTTGGGAGGCAGAGCCAGGGGATCTCTGTGAGTTTGAGGCCGGCCTGGTCTACAGAGTGAGATCCAGGACCGGCACCAACACTACACAGAGAAACCCTGTCTCGAAAAGCCAAAGCCAAAGCCAAAGCCAAAGCCAAAAAAAAAAAAAAAAAAAAAAAAGAAGTCTGTTTTCTCCTTCCACATGTGGGTCCTGGGGATCAAATTCAAGTTCTCATGTTTGCATTTTACTGACCGAACTATCTAACTTCTCTCATTGTGTTTATTTTACAGATTATAAAACCTAGGTGGAAGCTATGCAGCTCACCAGGGGTTTACAGGCAAGAAGTGGCTGGCTGGGATTTGAACCCAAACTTGCCTGCCTCAGAATGGGTGGTTCTAAGTCCTCATGTCTCACTGAGCAGTGAGGCTGAGCTGAGGCAGAGGAAAAGGGTATCATGGAAGTCACAATCTATACAGGTGACAATGAGATTTGAGCATCAGAGCTAGTCTTCCATGAGGCACCACCACTGACTGCCGGCTGTGACCCCTACATTTTTGCTCACCCATGCTTCCAAGATTCTTAGCTTCTATGCCTGGACCCCCATTTTATCCTGCATCCTACAATCACCTTCCCCTGGGGCTGTATTTCTGCTTCCTACTCTAGTCAGTGTCTTTTGTTTGTTTGTTAGCTTGTTTTGTTTTGTTTTACAAGATAGGATTTCTCTGTGTAACAGCCCTGGCTGTCCTGCAACTCACTCTGTAGACCAGGCTGGCCTCAAACTCAGAGATCTGCCAGCCTCTGCCTCCTGAGTGCTGGGATTAAAGGCGTGCGCCACCACCACCTGGTAGTCTAGTCAGTATCTTATCACCAGAGCACTTGGTGCTATGGACACTCCAGGGGTTGGGATCAGGTGTTGTTAGGCCTAAGAACCTCTCAGTCTTTCATCTCTTTTTCCTCATTCTCTTATCACTTCAAGGTCCTATGAGTTCTTCATTCTGTCTCCCAACTCAATGCCTTTTTTGTTTCTCTCAACATTTCTCTTCAGAAATAGCTTATTGCTTGTCCCAGGTCACCTGGTTGCCTACATGGACTCCTCTTGCTATCTTCTACTGCACATCCCAGAACCAAGAACAGCAGACGCTCTATCATCTAACTCCTAATCTCTTTTCTCTTTTTTTTCTGTACTTTGTGTGTATGTATTCATGGGTTTTCAGGTACATGTATGTGTGCATGTGGAGGTCAGAGGTCAGTCTTGGGAACTGTTCTTTAGGAGCTGTATACTTTTTCTTTTAAACTTAAAATTTAAAAATTACTCATTAATTATGTAAAAAAAAGTTGAAACTCTAGATTTAATTCTTATTTTTTATTTTATTTTATTTTTCCTTGAGGCTAGTGACACATGCCTTTAATCTTAGCACTCTGGAGGCAGAGGTAGGTGGGTCTTTATGAGTTCGAGACCAGTTTGGTCTACATGAGTTCCAAGGACAGCCAGAGCTACACAGTGAGACCCTATTTTGAAAGTACATTTTTAAGTGTGTGTGTGTTTGTGTAGACCATAAGAGGGTACCAGAACCTCTGGAGCTGGGCTTACAGGTGGTTGTGAAGTCAGCTGATGTGGGTGCTGGGAACAAAATTTGATCCTCTGTAAGAACAGTATGTGTTCTTAGCCACTGAGGCACCTGTCCAGCCCTGCTCCCCCGCCTTGGTTTTTGAGGCAGCATTCCTCACTGGGACATAGTACTTTTGGATTAAGCTAGACTGGCTGGCCAGCAACTCTCAGGGATCCTTCTGTCACTGCTCCTCAGTGCTGTGATTATAAGCACATACCACCATAACTGGGTTTTTGTGTGGGTAATGGGGATCAAACTCATGTCCTCATTCTCCTGTGTCAAGCACATTACTGACCAAACCATCTTCTAACACTTCTCACTTCGTTGACAGGCTCCTCTCAAGCAGCGCTCAGCTTCTCTCTCACCTTTTGTACCCTCACTCTCCAAACCTGAACCTAGGCTATGACGTAATCTAAGCTGCGTGCGTGCGTGCGTGCGTGCGTGCGTGCGTGTGTGTGTGTGTGTGTGTGTACATCAGGACAACACATACAATGGCAACTGGTTCTTTCATTCACCTTAGGTTCTGGAAATTGTTAGGCTTTTGCAGTAAGCGCTTTTACTCGTAGAGTATCTGGCCCATGCCCAGATTTTTTTTATTTTTTATTTATTTTTAATGTGGGTTCTGGGGAACAAACTCAGGTCTTCACCCCTGCACAACAAACACTTTACTGATTGAACATCTCCCCAGGCTAGATGTTTTAGTCTTTGTTGCTGTTGTTTTCAAGACAAGGTTTCTCTGTGTAGCCCTGGCTGTCCTGGAACTCACTCTGTAGACCAGGCTGGTCGGGAACTCAAGAGACCTGCCTGCCTCTGCCACCCGAGTGCTGGGGTTAAAGGTGTGTGCCACTATCACCTGGTCACATGTTCTATTATTTTGTTTTGTTTTTTTTCAAGACAGGGTTTCTCCATGTAACAGTCCTGGCTGTCCTGGAACTCACTTTGTAGACCAGGTTGGCCTCGAACTCACTGAGATCCGCCTGCCTCTGCCTTCCAAGTGCTATGTTCTATTCGTAAACTAACCAACCAAAGAACCAACGAAACAAACAAATCACCCCTAGTCTAACCATGCCTAGGGAGTGACACACACATTCTGCAACTCATTCTTTGTGGTCCCTGCCAATTATCTACCATCTGGCCACAATCCCTCTGCTAACACTTTCAACTCTGTCATCCTTCTAGAGCCCTCTTAGCATCTCATCCTACTCCTTGGGTGCTCTCTTTCTCATCCCAAGCTGGAAATGGTCTTCTGAACACCCTCCTAGTTCCCTGGCTGTAAGACCTCCCATACCAGTACAGAGGGTTCCCCAGCCCCTTAGACTCACAGGATGGAAAGTGCCCCCTTACACACATCCTGAAGCCCCCAGAATGGTGGAAGGGAGAGATCTAAATCCTCAGTCCCAACTCATATGAATTTTTATAAGCTAGATCCCAAGCCAGTAGCTAAGGCCCTTCCTAGTTATGACTGTGATGGGCTAACATGGATTGTCAATGTTACAGGATCTAGAATCACTTGGGGAAAAGTCTCTGGGCATGTTTGTGTGGGATTTTTTTAGATTGAGTTGACTGAGGTGGGAAGGTCCACCCTAATGGGCAGCATTGGTCCAGGGCTAGAGGACCAGACCACATAAAAAGAAGAAGAGAGCTAAGTACCATGATGGACTGTATTCCCACAAACTGAAAGCCATATGAAATCTTATTTCTTGTGAGGTATTTTTGTCTCAGCAACAAGAAAATTAAGGGCAATTCTGTGCTCCCAGGACTTTTGGGGTTCCCAAGACCCTCACTATAATTCAGATTCCACAGGATCCCTAAAGTCTAAGGAGTTACTGGTCTTGGCTACTATAATAAGGCTAACCCAGATCCCAGCCACAGGAGGGAAGTAGAGGCAAGGATTCTTACCACTTCCTGGTAAAGCTGGGCTGAAGACCCCCTCGATGGTCTCACAGGCACTGCCATCACCCCCACACACTCGGCATTTGTCTTCTCGGAGATCAGAACCCAGGACCCGGTCACAGCCCACATGCTGCACAGGAAGACAATGGAGGTGTTGATAGTGTCATGGAGACCTCTCCCTCCCCTAAACTTCTCCCCAGCCTCTTTCCTCCTCTTTGGGAGTCTCCTCTACCTTGCATTCGCCACTGACACAAATGTCCACTGTGTCAGGGCGGCAGGGTGTGCCATCCACCACAGCTGCTGCTCTCTCCGTGTAAAAGTTGAAGCCTTCTGCTAGGCAAGTCAGTGAACAGGCCTTCACGCCCCCTGGGGGGCACAGCCCCATCAGACCTGGAGCCAGGTCACCCTGGAACTCCTTGCCTGAGGGGAGGTAAGGACAAGAGCAACAGACCCCAGACCCGACACCATGGGCAGAGGGAACAGCAATATTCCCCTACATATAAAGTACCATTGAGTTGTATCGAGGACTGAGTTACATCAACGACAACTGTTTCCTTGGGTAAAGGATGAGGACTCTGTGAGTCTATAAGCCAACTGCTGTTGTCCTCAATGGTTCCATGGCCTCTGGGAGGCTCACTCACCTCCTCGATATGTCTTCCACGTGTAGAACTTTCCACGGAAAGGAACACTGTCAAATTCAGAGCACTGCATTTCTCTGAAGTCCTGGGAGCCAGGGGGACAGTCCTGGGGCAGGTGTGAAGAAGAAGTTAGGGTAGAGAAGTTTTGTTCCAAGTGGCGTGATTCTGATGAGTGAGGCTAAGGCAGGAAGGAGTACAGGTGAAAATGGATGGTCCACACTAGCCATGAAGGTGCATATAAGATGGTCTGTGTGTGCGTGTGAACATTTGTGTTTGTGTTCCTGTCTGGGTGCTGTCTGAATTTTGGACCTCATATTTGCACAGTAAGCACTTTACCAAGTAAACTATCTTCCTATCCCTTGTATATTTTTGAGGCAGGCTCTTGCTGTAGATAGGCTAGGTTGGCCTCAAACTTGTAATCCTCCTGACTCAGCCAAGTGCCAGGATCATAGGTGTACACCACTGTTCCTGGCTTGTGAGATGGGACCTGAGTGATTCATTAAGTTAAGGCTGAGCTGGGGGTAGATGCCTAGGTTCTGAGTTCAAACTTTTCTTGAGACAGGAGATACAGGATGGAGCTGGTTTTCAGAAAAGGACTGAATTATTTTTGAATGTGAGTGGTATGTAGATGCTCTGATAATCCCTATGCAGGGTACCACAAAGGCCACTGCTTGTTCCCAAAGCTTGCCCTGACTTCTGAGCATCCTTGTTCTGGCTTGGTAGCCTACACACACCTAAATATCTCCATGATTAGGTAATAGAGCCATCTTCAGCCAGAGAGAGCTCTAACATTTAAGGAAGCTCCAGAGGGCAACTGTGATGAGGGGATATACTCAAGATGGGCTTCAGAAGGATGCTGGTTTGGTGAGAGCATGCTCAATCAGGCTTTGACGGATGACAATGAGTAGGGTTGGGATTCTGGGGCTAACTGAGCTGTGAAGGTGAAGACACTAAACTGTACTTAAGAGTGGGGTCAGGAGAATGATGGCAATTATTCTGAGGGAGCTGACTTCTATAATGAAAATAGTCTGAAGACTAGATGACAGGAGGTGCTGGGTTGCAGGGAGCGTGATAGGACGGGGTGGGGGCAAGGACCATGGAGAACTCACATCAGTGTTGCAGGATCGGTGCCTCCGTCTCTCACCTAGACAGTACTTGCCCCCAATGGTTGGCCTGGAAGGAGCAGAGGACAGTGGAGAGAGATAAGGCAGGGGGTGATGGACGTTGAGGGTTGCTTCACTGTTGGGAGAGGGTCCCAAGGACTGACCTGGGGCTGTCACAGTGACGACTGGAAGATGACACACCACCGCCACATGACCTGCTGCAGTCGCCCCATGGAGTCCACGGTCCCCAGGCCCCATCTACACCCTCTGGTCGAGACCCAAAGGGGACGCACACTCGTTTGTAGCACCACTGGGTAAAAAGTAAGGGGCAAGGAGAAAGGTGTGAGTGTGACTTTTCAGAGCTCTGGGTTCAATGCCTCTTCTCTATCTACCATCCCACAAATTACAGGCACAATCCCTTCTGGAACTGAGTGTGTGTGTGACACGAAGAAAGGCTGGATCTGAAGGCAGGAAGTCCAACACACTGAGTCACAGCTTGGTTCCAGAGGCATGGCTAAGGAGTAACACTGTTCAATTAAAAGACACAGCTTAAGTAGAAACAGTACCAGGGCCTATTAAACAAATGTGAGGAGCATGGCTTGAGATGCCAGGGGCTGTGGCCTCAAGCAGGGTGGGCAGGGCCCAGGGGAAGACTCTTGGCTGGTGCTCACCCCTTTGTCGATGGTGTGTGTTTGGCACAGTGTTCCCTCAGCAGCTGGGATGCTATTGGTGATGCACCGATTGCTCTTGCTCAGACACCACAGTTCGCTGCAGACCTCCTGCAGAATGGAGGAGACGCCTCAGGCCCATCATCCCCCACAGCTATGCCTTGGGGGACCCAGTACCCTCCTGGATCTCAACGGTTCCCCTTTAGGATCATGGCCTGACACTTCCCTTTTGCTAGTCTGTATGGAACACTTATACTTGCTATAAAAACTTCTTTGGACATTGTGACCCCTATTTCAGTGCTAGAAAACCAAGATGTAGAAAGACAAGGTTCTTCCAGGCCATGAAGATGGCTTATCAGATAAAGACACTTGCTGCCAAGTTCCCTCCCCATGATCCACATGGTAGGAGGGAACAGCTCCTGAAAGGTGTCTTCTGACCACACACATGCTAAAGAATAAACACACCACCCAAAAAATAAATTGTAATTTTACAGAAAAGAAAACATGACTACTTAGCTAGATGTCACACCACTTCTGTGGGGCAGCTTAGTCTAACTCAGATCTTTGAAGCAGATGTTGTATTTTACTGATTTCAGGTCCTTCCAAAATCTTGGACCTACTATGGAAGACAGGAAGGATTTTCACTTCCTTTTTTGGACCAGTCAAACAACACAGGAGAGAACAATTTGAAAAGTCAGGGCTGGCTCAGGGATAGAGTTTCTCTCTCTCTCTCTCTCTCTCTCTCTCTCTCTCTCTCTCTCTCCAGTGATGAGTGTGTGTAAGGCTCAGACTGAGTCTGTGGGTCATTCCGTTACTTCCTGCTTGGGCTAGCTCAGAGTATTTATTTGTAGCAATCCTAGAAAGCTATTCTGACCCTTTAGGTCAGTGGTTCTCAACCTGTGGGTCATCCCCCCCCCCCCCCGCCGGGTGGGGGATGGGGTGTCAAATGACCCACATATCAGATATCCTGCACATCCGATATTTACATTACAATTCATAACAGCAGCAAAATTAGTTATGAAGTAACAATGAAAATAATTTTATGACTGGGGGGTCACAACATGAGGAATTGTATTAAAGGCTTGCAGTTTTAGGGAGGTTGAGAACCATTGCTTTAGGTCAAGGTTAGTATCCCTGGAGAGAAGCCCCACCAGGTTCACGTATGGCCACATCTCACATTACCCCACCCTCTCAGAATCTTTCCATCCAAGGATTCATCTGTAATCCTCTTTGAACAGATCCCTTACAAGCCAATCTCTGAGTTCCAGGCCAATTTGAGACTTGGATTGAACTAAGCAATGGCTGTAAGAAGGCAGCCTTCTAGAATTAGCCCTCCCCACCTCAAAAAAACAAACAAACAAAAACACTCCTTCAACAACATCTCCTCCATAGAGTCCCTGACTACTGCCACTCACAGGGACATGCCAGGTTTTCTGCCTTCACCTACCTTGTATTTTCATGGCCACTTATAAAAAGTATCAAGCCATTCCAGCTTCAACCCCACTTCTGACACTCCTTAAGGTATACTTATTCCAGCCTTGCTTTTGGCCCCCCGCTCCACAAGGAGGCACTGTTGTCTATGTAATAACTCCTAGGCCACTCCAGGTTCCAACTTTGCACTGACTTGCATTTCACCACTTTATCTGGGCTTGTTTTTGTATCTACAACATGGCCAGCCTAATGACTGCTTTCTGACAATATCAATGAGATCGCTTACATAAATATTCTCTAATTGTATGTATAACAATGGGCACAGATAATCCAGGACCAAGGGCTAAGTTCTTCACATATATCAACCAATTATTCTTTTTTTTTTTTTTTTTTGGTTTTTCGAGACAGGGTTTCTCTGTGTAGCTTTGTGCCTTTCCTGGAACTCACTCTGTAGCCCAGGCTGGCCTTGAACTCACAGAGATCCGCCTGTCTCTGCCTCCAGAGTGCTGGGATTAAAGGCATGCACCACCATCGCCCAGCTCAACCAATTATTCTTATTGAGATAGGATCTTCTGTAGCCCAAGCTGGCCTCCATCTGATATGTAGCCAAGAATGACCTCAAAAATACTAGGATAGAACCCAGACTTCATACATGCTAGGCAAGCTCACTACCAACTCAACTCCAGCTCCTATCAATCAATTTCCATGCAGTAAATGATTTTCTATTACGTCAGGAATATATATATATATTTTTCAAAAATAAAAGGTTCAAGGTCTGGAGCATGCATGTGGTGCACATACAAATATACAGTCACTCTTTGCCATATAAGCATCAGGCAGGACATGAGTTCAATCCTCACAACTCAGTATAAAAGCCAGGTGAGGGAGCTGGAGATGGCTTAGCAGCGAAGAACACTTGTTACTCTTGTAGAGGACCTGGGTTTTAGGTCTCAGCACCCACACAGGGTCTTCAACATTGTCTTCAGACCTCTGCAGGGACCACGTGCAAACATACAGGAAGAACATTCATATGCATAAAACTTTAAATGCTATTAAACAAACAAGCCACCCACAGGGGTACTAGGGATACATAGCTATGCAGTTTTTTCACGTGAGTGCTGGCATTTTGAACTCAGACACTTGTGTATATGTAGCAAGTTCTCTTGCTCACTGAGCCATCCTCCAAGCTACTCAGATCATATTTTTTGAGATGGGGTCTCACTGTATATAGCACTAGTAGGCCTGGAACTTGTTATGTTATGAAGCCAGATAAGCAGGATGACTTCAAACTCACAGAGATCCACCAGCCTTTGCCTCCTGCGTGTTGGGATTAAAGGTGTGAGCCACACCCCGACCCCTGCCCCAGCTCACTTATTGATGCCTAGATGAAACTTTGAGAATATGAACCTCGGGGAAGATGGGGAGTTGGTCAGAGTCCCTGGAAGGCTCTCTCTGGTTCATTACCAAGTAAAGTAGATGGCTGCATCTCTAGGGAAACTGTTTCCACCAAGAAGTCTGGATATGTTGCTCAGAACTGCCTAGAGCCCTTAGAACCCAGGTGTTGCTGCAGCCCCCAAGTGGCCTTTCGTGTGGAACAGAATGGGGCTCTCCCTAGCACAGCCCTCAAAATAGCTGTCTAGACATGTAAACCATCCCATCCTCTGTATGCATGTGTGTGCTATCGCATTTATTTGTGTGTGTGTGTGTGTGTGTGTGTGTGTGTGTGTGTGTGTGTGTGTAAGTAAGCATAGGGGCAAGTGACCCACATGCATGTTGAGGCCAGAGGTTAACCTTGGCTATTGTTCCTCACGAGTTGTCCATCTTCTTTGAAACAAGGTTTCTCACTGAATCTGGAATTTGTCACATGGGCTGGCTGGGCAGTGAGCATGAAGGGATCCACCGGCTCCTGCCTCCCCAGTGCTGGTTTATAAACATTTACCACCATACCCAGCTTATATATGGTTTTGTTGATCAAACTCGGGCCCTCAGGCTTGCAAGGCAAAGCCTTTCCTGACTGACTCCCTCCCCCAAGTCCAGCATCGTTCTTATTCTCAATCTTTGTTGGTCTCCTCGGTATCTGGATACTCCATACACTCTGGTCCTCCTAGACTCCTACAGGGAGTAAGGGGGTCATTTCACTTCTGCTTCCAGGTTTCTGAGAGAAGCTTCCCACCCTGTAGCCACCTCCCCTACCCAGGAAGGAAAGCAGGAAGGCTCTCTCTACCCCGTATTTACACTGACGCGATTTGACTCCATGTTGGAATCGGCACTGTTCATCAGCATCATAGGCCTGGCCAGGAGCCACCGTTGGGTACACGAAGTCCTGTCTGGGAGGCCGGTTATTCAGGCAAAGCCCCAGGCCTGAGCTGTGATAAGAAAAAAACAGCTATAATGCCAAGGTGCTGCAAGGCCATGACCTCAGGATTATATATACCCAGCTAGGTGGGGTGGGGGAGTCAGCTCCCCCAACATGACCGTGCCCCCACTGAGTGGGCGATGTGTGGCCCATCCTCACTCCAGAAAGCTGGTGATGTAGTCCCGACTGCATGATGACCACACGAATGGATTAGTCTTCATGGTAATGTGGGCAGCCATGAGCTTTGCTGGGTCCTGACCACGGGCCCCGCAGCCGTTCCCCACACCATCGTGATTCATGCCGAATCTGAGGAGAGGGGTGTCAGCTCTGCTAGGCACTGATGGAACCCATATAGCTCCTCTCACCCTCCCCTACCCTGTGTCCCCTGGTCTCACGTGTGCCCGATCTCATGGGCAATGGTGAATGCTGTGGCCAGGCCAATATCTTCATTGATACTGCAGCTCCTCTCACGCTCACACATCCCACCCACAGGGGCCAGGCCTGGGAAATGGGAATGTGGGGTAGGTCAAGGGACCCAAGGCTGTGCTGGCTAGGTTCTAGCCACCATGGGAGGTCTCACCCCAGGATCAAGGCCACCCTCCATGGTGCCTGCAACCAACGGGACTCAATACCTAGAGTGCCGCAGGGTTTGTTCTTGTAGATGCAGATGTCATAGCTGTGAAAACAGATGGCAATGAGAGGGTGTGTGGCCTCCCTGGCTGATGCCAGAGTCCTCAGTTCTGGGGAAGAGGGTGTGAAGGTGTGTATGTACACATGTGTGAGTATGAGCTGCAAGGTCTTTTGTGGCCCTGGATGAACTTGAATTCTCCACATAGCCAAGGATGACCCTGAGCTACTGGTCTTCCTGCCTCTACCTCCCAAGTGCTGGTATTTTAAATGTGTACTAATTAATATGCATGGTTTTCTATGGTACTGGAAATTAAACCCAGGGCTTCATGAATGCTATTCAAGAACTCTACCAGCTGAACTACATCCAAGCCTAACCCCTACCCAAGACAAGGTCTCACATATCCCAGGCTGACCTTGAACTCCTGATCCTTCTGTCTCCTCCAGTGCTGGGTTGACAATTGCATGACAGGCTCTGGGGGTTGAATCTTGCCTAAGCCTCATGTTGTGTCCCCAATAGAACCAATCAGTTGATCTTGGGGATACTGACAATAAATGACTGACTTACTAAGTGACTGATGAAGGAGTACATGGTTAGGGCTCAAATGTCAACCTCCCATCTTCAGGTTCTCAGCATCTTTTCTCCTTGGTTCCTAGCCCTTTCTATCCTTCACCAGCAACTGCCCTCCTTCCTTAGACTCTGATGATCCCATTTCCACCTACTCCATTGGCCTATGCCCTGGAGTCCCCCCTTTTTCTTACCGTGTGATGAGCACAGCTGTGTCATGGTTGGCCACACCGTTCTCTGGGATGGCGTTGCCATGGCCACTGTGGCTCATGATGGATTTCTGCCACTTACAGAAGCTGTCCAGTGATTTCCCAGCATGGTGGGTGATCTCCAGAGTAGGCTGGGGATGGGAAGATTGAGGTGCATGGGTGCCCCACCACTCTGGAGACATCAGGCAGCAAGTGTGGCTAGAGAAAGGGGGAAACACATCCCAGATCCCGCACCTGGTCCTCCGTGAGCAGGATAAGGCGAGTGACGAGGATGTTGACGATGTTTCCCAGACTCGAGTCCTGGAAAAGTTTGGCAACCTGACCTCCAAGAAACAAGAGAGACCGAGTCTTAAGAGGAGCCCAGAACAGTAAAGGACACAACTGTGGTGATGGCTCAGTTGGTAAAGCACTTGCTACGCAAGCATGAGAACCTGAGTTCAATTCCCTAAACCCACATTAAAACCAACCAACAAAAGACAGGCACAAGTAGAACCCTGGGGGCTCACTAGCCAGCCAGGTTAGTTTAATGCACAAGTTCCAGGTTCAGTGAGAGATCTTGTCCCAAAAGTAAGGTAGAAAACAAAAGCTCCACCCCCTAGTGAGGAGCTATTGTCAGTTGATAGCTTCTAGGAAGGGGGGGGGGCGGGGTGCACGGCAATTTTCATCAGGGATGTAGTCCCTGGTTGGTTGCCCAAACACATACAGCAAGAATTATTTGGACTCAGTAGATTAAAAAAAAAAAAAAAAAAAAACAAAAAAAAAAAACAAAGCAAACCAAGTGTGGTGGCATACTTTAAAAAAAAAATCTTGCGCCGGGCGGTGGTGGCGCACGACTTTAATCCCAGCACTTGGGAGGCAGAGCCAGGCGGATCTCTGTGAGTTTGAGGCCGGCCTGGGCTACCAAGTGAGTTCCAGGAAAGGCGCAAAGCTACACAGAGAAACCCTGTCTCGAAAAACCAAAAATAAAATAAAATAAAATAAAATAAAATAAAATAAAAATAAAAGAAATCTTAGCACTCAGGAGGGAGAGAGAGTTCCAAGACAGCTGGGGAGGGGGAGAGGCAGGAGAGGGATGAAATTGGGAGGGAGACATGGTTGGGGAAGTATGGGAAGAGGAGTTATGGAGGTAGGGAGTAGAGGGTGGATATGATCAAAACTGTATACACATATGAAATTCTCAAGGTTCAAATAAAAAAATGTACATACAAAAAGAAGGAGAGCCACTGAGGAAGACACGAGTGCCAGCCTTTGGCCTCCACCCCTGTGCACACATGCCCCTCTGCCCTAAAACTAAAGAGCAAAAAGCAGTGATAGTTTGCTTTGAGTACCCACTATGTGCTGGGTGCTAGTTAAAGTGTGCTGCCTGTATCATTTCATGAGCAGGTATTATTTTCATCTCCATCTTAATGATGAGGGTGCTGACGTACAGAAGGCAGGGCATACGCTGGTGGTGCCATAGGTGAGATTCCAGTCTGCACTGCTTACCAGCATGTCTCTCTCTGACTGTCCCAATTCAGTTTCTCTCTACTTGTCTTCCATCTCCCATTCTTGTCCCCTCCCTACATGCCCAGCAGTTGCATGAAGGATGTACATGTGTCCTTACTCCTCCGCAGTCTGAAGGTATCAATTTAAACATCAATACAGGAAGGTGGAAGGATGAAGGCCAGAGGCGATGGAGAAGCAGTAAGGCATGAAGAGGAAGTAGCCTAAGGGTTAAGTGAACCCAAGTGATGGAGATCAGGCAAAGCAGGAAGCTTAAGAGTATTGGGCTATCACTGTCTGACTGGAAATCCCCAGGAATCTTGGCAAGTTTTACAAAACTTTGAAAGTCTGAGCAAAGGATGAGGGACTGGAACAGGACTCAGAGACAATGTTATGTCAACATCATGTGTCATTTATTAGTCTGCTAAACTCTGTCTTTAAAATTTTAAAATTACATTGTGTGTGTGTGTGTGTGTGTGTGTGTGTGTGTGTACACTTATATGATCTTAAATGTGTGGATGTCAGAAAACTTCTGGAGATCAGTTTTCTCCTTCTACCATAGAAGAGAGAACTCTGGTTGTCAAGCCTGGTGCAAGCACCTTTACCCACTGAGCCATCTTGCTGGCCCTTGTCTTTTTCTTTGGCTTCAATGAAGCAAGAACCCATTCATTAAACCTTACTACATGCTTTCTGTTCTACCACAAAACCGTCTTCCTCTGTAGTTACTATAGAGCCTGCTAATAGGGGAAGGAGTTGAGGACTAGGGAGGCACAGGACCTTGATCAGTTCTGGTATAGGAACTGAGTACAGACAGTACTATGTATCCCTGGATTCGTCACCCATGGATTCAGCCAAAGACAGATTAAATATATGGACAATGGGGTGTGGTGTGGCACACTATTAATCCCTGCACTTAGGAGGTGGAGTTAGGAAGATATTGGGTTCAAAGCCAGTCTCAGTTACATAAAGAGTTGAGTCTGGACTACATGAGACCCTGTTGAAGGACATAAAGGAGAAGGAGAAAAAGGAGTAGAAAAAGAAAAAAAAAACCTCATAAAAATTTGCATGTTGGGCAGATGGCTCAGTGGATAAAGTGCTTGCTGTATAGACATGAAAATCTTATTTTGAATTCCCAGCACCTATATCTATAATGGCAATACTAAGGGAGCAGGGACAGGCAGATTCCTAGAGCTCACCATTGGGAAGCCAGCTTTGCCAGTTGGTGAGCTCCAGGTTCAGTGAGAGACCTTGTCTCAAAAATAAGATGGAGGGACTGTAGGACAGTTCAGGAGTTAGGAGCACTGACTGTTATAGAGTACCCGGGTTCAATCCCTAGCACCCACTCGGCAGCTCTAACCACCCATAACTCCATTTCCTGGGGATCCAATGCTCTCTTCTGGTCTCCAAGGACCCTAAATGCACATGGTACACAGACAGGCATTCAGGCAAAACACCCATACATACAAAATAAATAATTGAAAAAAAAAAATAAGATGGAAAGTGATTGATGAAGACACCAGTGTCAACCTCTGGCCTTCATATGCATGTACACACACCTGCACACATATGAATCTATCTATCTATCTATCTATCTATCTATCTATCTATCTATCTATCTACCTACCTACCTACCTACCTACCTATCTACCTATATCTATATCTGTATCTCTCTATGCCACACACACAGAAAATCACATGTGTATTAAACACATACAGACTTCCCCTGATTATTATTCTTTAAATAATATTGTCTAAAGCTAGTTTAAAGTCTTTGGGATGATGTGCATAAGTTATATGAAATTCTCCATAGTCTAATGTGAGAGACAAACACTTGGAGGCTTTGCCATTTATAAGGGTCTTGGAACCAACTGCCACTAGACACAAAGGGATGGTTGTAGATCTGAATGTGGAGCAACAAGGTTATCTGTTTTTTGTTTTGTTTTGCCTGAAATGGTCTCACTATGTAGTCCTGGCTGTCCTAGAACTCACTGCGTAGACCAGGATAGCCTCAAACTCACAGAGATCGCCTGCCTCTGCCTTTCAAGGGCTGGTATTAAAGGTTTACACTACTACACTCAGCCAAGGAGGTTATTGGTATGAATGAATAGGTAGATGCTTGTGTGCAAAAATACTGCATGCACAGATGTGCATCTGTAAATATATTGCCGACCTTAATGAGTACCTGCAAGCTGTGTGTTTTGAGTGTGTGCATGTGTATTCTTGTGTGTGTGTGTGTGTGTGTGTGTGTGTGTGTGTGTGTGTGTGTGTGTGTGAAGTAGCCAGAGGTAACAGCTGGTATTTTTTCAGTTGCTCTCTACCCTGTTTTTCTGAGATAAGGTCTCTCACTGAACCTGGAACTTGCTGACTGGGCAAGGCTGGCCACCCGGCAAGCCTGAAGAATCTGCCTGTCTCCCTCTCCCAGGTGATAGGATTACAAGTATGTACCACCATGCCCAGCATTTAAAAAAAATGAATGTGTGTGTGTGTGTGTGTGTGTGTGTGTGTGTGTGTGTACATATGCCATAGCATGCATGGTAAGGTCACAGGACAACCTGCAGAAGTCAGTTTTCTTCTTCTACAGTGTGCATCCTGGGAATCAATGAACTCAGATCTATGCTTGGTAGCAGGCACCTTTATGTGTTGAGCCATTTCACCGGCCCATTTGTTTTTACTTTTATTTTTTAAATGTGGGTTCTTATGCACAACAAAGCACTTTACTGATGGCACCAGCTCTCCAGCCCCTGCAAGTTTATTTTTATACAAAGCAAACACATAATGTAGTACCTACCATGGGATATGCACTGTCTCATTTTTCTTTTTTCAAGATTTATTTTATTTTTTAATTATGTGTATGTATGTGTGTTTGCATGTGAGTATGTACATGTGAGCGCAAGTGAGCAAAGTTGGCCAGAAGATGGTGTAGGATCCTCTGGAACTGGAGTTTTGGTGGTTGTGAGTTGCCATTATGTGGGTGCTGGGCACTGAACTTGGGTCCTCTGTGGTAAGTGCTCTTTACCACTGAGCCATCTCTCTGCCTTCCTATGACCTCTGCTATCCTGTGCTCTTTTGTTTTTTTGGTACAAAAGATGAACTCAGGCTCATCTCTGACTTGCAATCCTCCTTCCTCAGCCTCCAAGTGCTGAGATATTAGGAGCTTTGGGATCCCAGAGCCTTGTGTGTATTAGGCATGCCACGTACTGTTATAAATGTGTTATCTGTTCACTGGGTCTACTGTAGTTTTTACAGATGGTTAACACAAGGCAGAGAGGTAGAGTACCTTGCTCACTTAAGGCAGTGGTTCCCAACCTGTGGGTCCTACATATCAGATATTTACATTATGATTCATAACAGTAGCAAAATTACAGTTATGAAGTAGTAATGAAATAATTTTATGGCTGGGTGTCACCACAACATGAGGAACTATATTAAAGGGTCACAGCATTAGGAAGGTTGAGAACCACTCACCTAAGGGAACAGAGCTGCATTTAAGGCCAGGTAGGCCATCTCCACTAGAGCATCTGGCCCTATAACTTTGGTATGACGCTTCTTCCCATCACTCTACACAGACCTCTTTTCTTATTCTTCCCTCTCTCCACTTTATTGTTTTGGCCGCTGGTTGTAGATCAGTGGTGAGGGTGTGACACCTATAGGCTACCTGCAGGTCCCCAGGACTCTAGGCCCAGGAAGTGGGAGGCACTTACAATGTTCATGATGGCCAGCACATACTGCTCCACATCTCTCCGCCCGTGGTAGGCCACCATCATCTTGTCAGCTACCACCAGGGTCTCCACATAGCGCTCCCTGCTGACTGATCGCTTCAGGCCTGGCTGGCCTCGCTCCGTGTCATTCCCCAGGGGCCTAGCAGGTGGTGGCTTCAGGGTACGCAACCACCATGGACGACCTTTCCATGGTTTCTCATCTGGGAGACAAAGTAGAGCCACTGAGCACCTATTGCTGGTAGATCACAGAACTGCCTTACAACTGTCATACAGAACTCTAGGCTATCTGTGACTCTTCTGCCTAATAGCCCTAGTAGACAGCATTTGTTCTTGAACTCTTGATCCCCGTCTCCACCTTCCTGGTCATGTTTTGAACATGATTGTATGAATAATATTCATGCCCTTCAGCTGACTGCCTGAGTGTGTTGTGCATGTGGAGGCCAGAGGTTGACACTGGGCATCTTCCTTGATTGCTCTCCACTGTATATATGGAAGCAGAGTCTCTCACTAGAGCCCAGAGTTCACTAATTCATCTAGTCTAATATCCAGCTGCTCCAGGGATCCCTGTCTCTGTCTCCCTAGCTCTGGGGTTTTAGGTGGCCTGCCATACCCACCTGGGTGCTAGGGATATGAACTTACAAACCCTGGCCTTCATATTTGCAAGGCGAGGCCTTTACTCAGCAAGCCATCTCCTCAGCCTGGCTTCTGTGTGCAGATTTTGTAAGGCCTTGTGTAACTGGAGTAAACATTCTACCACGGAACTCACTCCTAGCTCCTGGTATTTTGGCTGCACAGCCACCTAAGTGTCTGCTACGACCACTCTGTAGCTTAACTGTGTGAGTTGGCAATAATTCTTGGTAAGGAATGTTTTCCCTACTGAACATCTATCACAGACAGCTGGTTACAGCAATGATGGGTCACTCCACTGCCTTACAGCATCATCTACATCCTTTCTGGCCTCTTGCCCGCAGATGAATGAAGCTCTAGAATTTAACTGCTGTTCTTTCACAATGTCTTTCCTCATTATATAGTACCTTGTTGACCTTTGTGATGGAAAAACTCTGCTGCCTATTTTTGCCTCAAAGAATGTCATATAACCTCCCTGCCCATCCCCAAAGACACAGGAGTACCTCTCACTCCACAGGCTGTGTCCAGATGGGGGTGACGCAGAGAGGAACGCTTGTATACTACGTGGGGGCCACTCTCTTCTGGGCCACGGCGACCTTTGGGCCCACCTTGCAGGGGCTCAATCAGATACTCTTCCTCACCTGCCACGATCAGACCATGCTGGGTGGGGACAGAAAGCTCACTTCAGACTCTGGTATCCTGGACCCTCTGTCTATGAATTCATACCTTCCTTCCCCTTTTTCATTACTAGGAATCAAACCTAGGACCTTGTGCATGCTAGGCAAGCATTCTACCACTGAACTATATACCCAGCCCTTCTTTTGTTTGGTTCTTTTTGTTTTTTCTGATGTGGGGTCTTATGTAGCCCAGGCTGTCTTAGAACTCACTCTGTAGCCCAGGCTGGCCTGAAACTTACTACGTCGTTGGGGATGACTCAGAACTTCTGTCTCCACCTCCCAAGTGGTTGGGATTGTGGGCTTGTGTCACCACACACCCGGTTTGTATTCTGTCTTTGTGTGTGTGTGAATACGTACACATTGTGTAGAGATGCCCAACCTGAGTACTTGTGCACAGGCCAGATGAGGAGAAGGTCTCGGCTTTATCTTCTCCAGACAGGGTCTCTTACTGGATTTGGAGCGTGCTGTTTTCTGGTTAGAGTGGTTGGCTAGGAAGCCCCCCATAATCTGCACGTCTCTGCCTACCACCTAGCACTTCATTTACAGGTGTGCACAGGGTGGGATCTGAATTCAACTCTTTGTGTATAAACTCTACTAACTGAGACACCTCCTCAGTCCCACCCTTAAAAGAAAGAAAGAAAAAAAACATTTAAAAAAATTTTTAAATACAATTTCATTATTTCTCCCCTTTCCTCCCTTCAACCCTTCCTAAACTTTTTAATTCCTTAAAAAAGGTGTTTTTACATTTATTTGTGTGTGGATGTGTGCGGGTGTACACATGCCACAGCACACGTGTGGCGATCAGAGGACAACTTGAGGAAATTATTCTCGCCCGCCAAGATGTGGATCCTGGGGACCAAACTCAAGGCTTTAGGTTTGGCATCGAGTGCCTTTGTCCACTGAGCCATCTCACTGGCCCCACTGTTACTGACTTTACCGTGCTATGCTATTTGTCTGCTTTCTTGAGAAAGATGTCCCTTTACTTTCAGCCTTACATAAGGCTTAACATTTTCCTTTAAGTACATCTTCAGCTGCATCTCAAAAGACTGATCAGCTCAAAATACTTTTAAAACACCCCACTATGATTGTTTCATTCTGTTGATCACTTCCAGAAGAAGTGAGCACTTCCCCCTGCTTCCCAGAATCCTCAGCTCACCAGGCCCCCACAGGTGCTGATGGCCACGTGGGAGCTACCAGCCTGGCCTTGCAGGTGGCCAGCGTAGAGGCAGTGGGCTCGGGCAGCCCTCTGCCAGGCCAGGCCCTCCCGTGTCCAGTATTCCACGGAGACGTGCCCTGCCAGTAGACGGGGGCTGCGGGTCAAATTCAGCAGGAAGTGAGTGCTGGGTGCGGCCACCTTGTAGAATAGACGGGACTCCACTGCTGTGGGCCCCGTACCCCGACGCTGCCTCCGGAGGGCAGGTTGAGAGAAGGCCAGCATTGCCCCGTTGTGGTCCACGCGAGTTGGGAAGGCAATCTCATAGCTCTCCAAACTGGACAGGAGTTCATCTGTAGGTAAAGAGATCAGAAGACTGAGATCGGTCCCTGCTGCCGAAGCCAGTGACGCTGGCCTCATCCATCCCTGAATCCAGGTCACCAACTATTCAGCCTATACACTCCCAGGACCCACGAATCCCCCAATCCTAGTCCACTGACTTTTTCTCAAGGACCAACTGGCTTCCTCAGTTTCTTGTTCCCTTCGAATTGCTACCAGTGCATGTTTCCTACCTTGAGATCTGAAGGCATGCGTGACCTTGAATGTGAGGCCCAGCCCCAGGGCAAGGGCCCAGCGGAGGATCTGGCAGGCAGAAGCCATAGGGGCTACGTGTCCACATGTCTCTCCCCAGCCCCGGCTGCTGGCAGCCCCTACAGTGCTGCCTCCCCTGTTCACAGTCTGGGCAGCATCACCGGTCTCCTGGGAAGAAAGACTGAGTTAGGAGGGGCCTTGGTCCCACTGCCCAGCATAGCTAGTGCCAAGGCCCCTTGCCAGACTGAAAGGGGCATCTTGCAGCCTCTCCATGACCAAGGCACTTCTATCAAAAGATTCCTGAATAGTTTTAGTATTTGTTCCCATCTCCCACCTCCTCCCCATCATGTCCACACTCAGAGGGAACAGGGACCAGCGCAAGAAGCCACCTTCTCAAGTAGATGATCTAGAATTACCCCGGAGGTGGGCCTCTGAACATGCCTGTCAGGTATAATACTAATTGGGGTCATTGAGGTGGGAAGACCCAACCTAAAAGTGGGTGGGACCAATCCCAGGCCAAGGAAGGGATCCTAGACTATATGAGAAAATGAGCTAGTGCCAGCAAGGTGGGTTAACGGGTAAGGATGCTTGCCACCAGGCCTGACAACCTGAGTTCAACCTCCCAAACCCACACAGTGAACAGGGAGAACTGACTGACTCCTGTAAGTTGTCCTCTGATTTCCACAGTTGTGCCTGTGGCACATGAGTGCATATGTGCATAGACACACACATGCACACACACCAAAACAAGCAAACAAAAACCAACAAACGTAACTTAAAAAACAAAGCAAGCAAACAAACCAATCCCTGAAACCAAACAAAAAACTGAGTCATTTGAAAGCTGGAGTGATGGTCGGGGAGAATTTCCAGTTCATAATTAAAATCAAGGCAGGTACTAAGATCTTCCAGGTTTCCTTCAAGTCCTCCATCATCTTGGTATCTGGCTTTGGATCCTTGTTTTCTTTTTTTTTTTTCCCTCTGATTTTTCCAGACAAGGTCTCTCTGTATAGCCCTGGCTATCCTGGTACTTAACTCTTTTGATCAGGCTGGCTTCGAACTCAGAGATCCACCTGCCTTTGCCTCCCTAATGCTGGAATCAAATATGTGCACCACCATGCCTGGCTTTTATAGGTAGGTTGTTAACATCCCACGTCATGGTCACATATTCCCAGAGGCTTTACCTTCATTCTACATCCCTAGCCTTGCTCTTTAATTTTTTTAAAATTACATTCCTTTATTTTGTGTGTATGGAGGTCAGAGGACAACTCTCGGGAGTTGGTTCTTCCACCATGTGGGGCCAGAGGATTGATCTCAGGTCATCAGGCTTGGCAGCAAGCTCCTTTA
Source organism: Peromyscus eremicus (assembly GCF_949786415.1). NCBI lineage: Eukaryota > Metazoa > Chordata > Mammalia > Rodentia > Cricetidae > Peromyscus > Peromyscus eremicus. The sequence continues at coordinate 1,052,795 of NW_026734286.1, forward strand.
TCCACTGAGTCATCTCACTTGCCCTGTAGCCTTGGTCTTTATTCTGCTTTTGCTCTCAGATCCAGCAGGCGTGTTTCTCAGGCATCTGCCCCAGGCTAGTATGTTGCAGACACTTCTTTGGGCTAACCACTCTGTGCCAAGTCCCTTCCCTGCCCTCTGGTCTCCACCCTCCACCTCCTCTTCTGTACAAATCCAAGCCCCCCCCTTAATCACACACTGTCTTGTTTTCTTTGCATTCCAGCCAAGTCTGAGAGTCAATCCCCAAACAGGGCAGTTTGGCACCAGAGAGAGAAGCCGGAATTTCTCCAAGATGCTAGCGGAGAAAGCCACATTCCCTACTTCTGCTTGGGTCCTTCCAGTAATAGGAGGCTCTCTCACAGATATTTTGAGACTCTGCAGTTTTGTTCAGCTGGGCTAATGTATTCCCTTGGTTGAGTGGTGGGTTCCTTTCGTCTTCCTCTCAGCCCCCATTTCTGGGGGGGCCTCACTTGTTAGTATAATAGTTCAACTTGTTAGTTGAACCCTTGTGTATGGATTCCTCAGTCAGTTGGCACTGGGCAAGGAGACCCAGCCTTAAGGGGTACAAAGGGAAAGAGGCAGGTTGATCTTCAGCCCTAAGCTGAGCTTTTTTTTTTTGAGACAGGATCTCACATATCCCGGGTTCACCTCACAGACGTTTTGTGTAGCTAAGAACTTGAATTTCTGATTCTCTTACCCAGTCTATGCAGGGCTGGGGATTGAACCCAGGCCTTAAGCACTCTACTAATTGAGCTAGATTCCCAGGTTCCTTGAGATGAGTTTTTGGAGTTCAAAGTTTGCTGAGTCTTCTGATCCCTTCCTTGGGCCTGGTAAAAATCCTCTTGGTCTTCATCCTGTCTCAGTTCCTAAAGTAACATCTCCTACTCCCCCAAAGGCCTTCTTCCTTTTTCTTCTTGCCTCTTTCCCACTACTCCTTCCGTGGAGACCTCAACTAAATCTGAAACTCACTCAAGCAGCAGGAGAGACGGCTCAGTAGTTAGGAATGCTTAATGCTCTTACTCCCAGCACCCACATTAGGAAGGATTACAACCACTTCTAACTCCAGTTCCAGGGGATCTGATGCTCTCTTCTAGCCTCCATGGGCACCTACATAAACATGATACACATAAACTCATGCCAAAACATACACGTACACATTTATATAAGTAAATATATATTTTGAATATATTTAAATTTTAAAAAGACTCTGATCATGATCCCCTCCAGCCTTAACTATCCCACTTCCACTCAAAGTACCAGCAATCTCAATGCAAGAGAGGCAGTGGACCCAGCCTCCCAACCTCTGCCCCTTTCCCATTCTAGTCCTACTAGGGGTAGAACCCGATTGTGGTGCCTTTGAGACCCCAACCCCTAGTCCTCTATTCTTGAGCCCCCACTACTCCCAATAACTGCACAGGCTATTTAGTGTTTCTGGCTCTGGTGGGGATCAGAGGCAGGGTAGAAGGACTCTGCTGGGTGAGTGACTGATGGAGGTGGGGGGCAGTCACCTGCCCACAGGGTGATAACTACTGGTAGGAATGACACAGCTCCCAGATCCCAAGATGGGAAAGACCACAGATAAGTCAGCAGGTCTGCAGGAGACAAGGCCTATTTGAGGATGGCTTCCAATTGAGGAGGACCTACACTACGAGTGTGTATATGTGCGTGCGTGCGTGTGTGTTTGTGTGTGTGTGTGTGTGTGTACCTAGGTTTGGCCCCTTTCCCCCAAACCCCTCCTCTAGCAGGCTGGAGGGAGGCCACCGCTTGGGGGAGGGGGCAAGGGCTGGAGGAGGAAATGCCTCCTGGAAACTATGGCTCCATCTCATTCCTGGTATCCTGCAGGGACCAGTACTCCACACCAAGATCTCAGTAGGTCAGGCTGTCAGGGAAACCCTGCAGCAGAAGGTTCTCAGTAGAGGACAGAGTCTCTCTGGCCAGGCATAGGCAGCCATCACCCTGGAGCAGTAGGCTTCCTCCAGGCATTGCACATCTGGCCTGGCTGCTGTGAGCAGACAGACAAAGGCCCAGCCAGAGAGGAGGCCTGAGGAGGAGGGGACTGTTCAGGTCACCACCCCCATTACCACTAACCAGCTGCTAATTAAAGTGTATCTCCCCCTAGTCGGGAGACACCCTGCCTAAGAGTACTGTGACCTAGATGACCAGCTGAGGAGAAGTGGTTGTCCCAGCCAGACACACAAACAAACACACACTCACATTCTATAGGGCAATCACACCTGTATAGCAGGAAGGCCTGGTTCACTAAATCCAAACACACACAACTACATACTCCCAAACCTACGTATCCATAAACATATTTCCACATGGACACCCAGACGACTCACAAGCCCAGACAAATATGTACATTAGAGGCACACAAGCCAAGACAACTCACAAGCCTAGGGGCCTACACACACTCATTTAACACGGAAAGCCAACTCAGAGACACACACATGTGCACCACAAGTTTACACATTCACAGAAGAAGAGACAAACTCAAATCCTACAAATTCAGACATATATACACACACACACACACACACACACACACACACACACACAGAGGCATTTCCACTAATCACACTCCAAAAAAATGCAAATGTTCAGAGACAGACACACTTGGCATCTAAACACACACACACACACACACACACACACACAGGACAGGCACTTTTCTGAGTGCAAACACCAGTTTACCCTCACTTAAGCAAACACTCAACACACCTCAACAATCCGCCCACAGAGTCTCTCCCAGATGCTGACAGCCATAAGGACACACAATCCGCAGAAGCACAACCATTTGAATTCACAGTTGACCCCGATTTCCGCGCCCCCCTCCCCTTCCCCGCCTCTGCCCCAAACCTGAGCCAACCCAAACAGGCGTTCTGTACCTGCACACTTGGGGACATCCCGCACCAACACAACACAGAGGGATCCATGCAGCGTATCTCGTCCTCGACACACACAAAGTCACTCAGTCACTCATAGTCACTGCACTCCGGGAACTGCGCCGCCCAAATGGGTCCCCGATCGTCGGTACCTGTGTGCCTGGGGCCTCTGGTCCACGGTGGCCGCACAGTCTCGCCGCCCAGCGCGCAGGAAGAGAGGGAGCGAGCGCGCGGTGGCGTGGCCGGGGGAGGGGGCGCGGGAAGGCACTCACTTCCTGAGCAGCTTGCCAGGGTTATAAAAAACCCCCAAACTCCGCCCGCCGCTGCCGCCGCCGCCGCCGCCGCCCAGGGCCTCAGGCTGGACCCGAGCCAAGGACCCCGGAGCCCGGGTTACCCCGCCCTGCGAAGGGCGCCCGGCACGGGTGGAGATGCTGGGGAGGAATTTGGAGTGGGGGTTGGGATGGGGTGTTGGGGAAGGGGGGGGGGAGGAAGCTAGGGGCGGGGATAGAAGGCGGGGGTGAGGGGAATGAGATGGAGAGTGGAGGAGGAGAGGGCGCACACAGTAGGGGGATGGGCGGGGAGACCGAATAGCATGTATAGGGGTTAGGCGGGAGATGGTTGGGGGAGAAGAGTTTGAAAAGAGGTGGAGGAGGTGGGGGCATGGAAGAGGAGGCAAAAATTGAGTTGGGTGGAGAGGGGGATGGGACAAGGCGAGAGTCCACTGTCTCGCCTCCATTAGCCGCGTCAACAACAGCTGTTATTTATTGAGGGCTGGTCCTTGCTCCAGCAAACATTTATTGGGTGCCTCCCCGTGTGCCAGGCACGGTGCCCGAGGGTGACTGAATAAATCTCAGTTGGGTCCCGGCCTTCACAAAGCTCCTGTCTGGGGGCTTTGATCTGCCTTGGCTCTGCCCTTGAGTTGACTGCTTTAACTCTCTTCCAGTGGAGTGGGCCTGACCAGTCCCATTTTACAGATGTGAAAACTAAGGCCAGCCAGGGGGTGTTGTGGTCATCTTTGGGGCACAGTGCTTATTAATCCAAGAGGAGTCAGAACATGAAAGAGATGACCAGTACAGTGGAGCAAGACTGGGATTCCAGTCAGCTTTATCCAAGGCCTGATTGTGGGGGTGTTAAACAGTTAGTTACCCATGGTCTCAGAATTCCAGGCTTGGCCCCCCGAGAGAGCTTTGGCCTTGGCCTTGGCCTTGACCGTCGCTGATTCTAGGTTTACTTATCCTTAGAATGGGGTAATGATAGCCTTTGTAGGGAGGAGGGGAGTTTCAACCACAAACATTGACTCTGTGCTGGGTTCAGCTAGGGATACAGGTGGTGTGCTGTCTCTAACCTGAACCTCAACTCAAACCTGAACTTGGAAATGACATGTTAGGGATCATGCATACAGCGCGGACACCATGCCAGACCAGAGGGGCAGCTAACTCTTAGATACTGCAATCGATAGAACCCCCACCCATCTGTAAAACTACTGCCCCCTGGGCCCCTTTCCTGGCCTGCCTTCCCTAGCCCTCTTGCTCAGTAGAAAAGTCAGCTGCTTTTGTTTTCTCAGGTTGTACAAGTGTTGAAGGCTGCTCCAACCACCTGTCCCCAGTTTGGGGATGGCTTCTAGACTCACAGTGGGAATATTTTCAGGACTATTTTGAGCTGGGTGGCTTCTACCTAGGTGATCCCAGGTCCTGCTACTTACCAGCTTTGAAAGTGAATCCCTCAATTTCATTTGCAAAACCATGACTTTCCCCTTCCATCCCCTCCTCCTCTTTCTACTACAACCCCAGAGTTTTCTTGGGGCCTCCTTTTCCCATTAGGGTGGCACATGTGGCTTCAGGGATTGGAGGATGGCAGTGTTGTACATGATGTCTTATCCTCAGTGAGCTCCTTTGGGACTTTTGCAGGGAATTCTAGGGCTTTTACTTTGATATATTTTTGACTCAATTACTTGTATTTTTATGTATATAGTATCTGTGATGTGGTTGCATGGGTTGGGGACATGTAGTGGACAGAGATTAATGGATGTCCATCTCAATTGCTCTCCAATTTATTTACTAAGGCAGTTTCTCACTGAACCTAAGCTCTTTGGTTCACTTTGTCTATTTTTTATGGATTTTATATGTGTTCTGATGATCTGAATTGTTTCTCCCACCCCCACCTCCCGATAAAGAAAGGTTTTTTATTAGGGGCTGAGGAAATACACAGCGAGGCACACAGAGGAAAAGACCCTCAGCAAAACAGAGAGAGTGTGTGTGGGTCACTCAGGAAGCTGAAACACTGAGCTCAGGTTCTCGAGTTAGCACAGCAAGTGCTTTATTCACTGAACCATGTTCCTGGCCTTTTAATTTGATTTATTAATCTTTTAAAACTATTATTTTTTGCCTGGTGGTGGTGGTGGTCCATGCCTTTAAACCCAGCACTCAGGAGGCAGAGGATCTCTGTGAGTTCGAGGCCAGCTTGGTCTGCAGAGCAAGTTCCAGGACAGGGCTACACAGTGAAACCCTGTCTCAAAAAAAAAAAAAAAAAAAAAAAAATTATAGATATGGGTGTTTTGCCTGCTTTTATGGCTGTGCGCCATGTGCATGCAGTGTCTGGGGAGAATGAAAGAGGGCATTGGATCCCTAGAACTGGAGTTACAGACGGTTATGAGGTGCTATATGGGTGCTGGGGACCAAACCCCAGGTCTTAGCCGCTGAGCCATCTTTCTAACCCTATTTATTTATTAATAGTTAGGTCTCACCATGTTGTCCATGTTGGCTAGAAACTTCTGTGCTCAACAATTATGCCTGGCTCACCTTCCTGAGGGCCTGAGACAAGGGTTGCACATCACAGAACCTGAATGGAGTGAGACTGAGGACAAGGTGTAGGCAACACTGTAGTCAACAGGGAGAGGAGGCCTCTTGCAAGCCTGAAAATAGAGGTAAAAGAGACAGTGCCCTTGGGCCATCATTATATGAGGTCTGAGCTGGTTGATCCTGAAACTCACAGCTGGGCTTTCATACATTCACCCCATCTTTATTGATCACTAATTTGTGCCAGGTGTCCACCTTAGGACTGTGAGCACAAGACCAGGAGCAAGTGTCTATTCCATGGGAGACATTCTGCCTCAGGACCTTTGAACTTGCTCTTCCCACTTCCTGCTATATTCTTGTTAGAACAGGAGTATCCAGTCATTTTGTCTTTCCAGTCTCAAACATCACTCAGCAAGACTGTCCTGACCTCACACTTCAAAGTCACACCCTCCCACATCCCCCTTTCCATTTCCTGGTTTATTTTACTCTTGCCAGAAGTCACAATTATCAAATATACTTTAAAGAATGCTTGTTTGTCTTTATTCCATCTTGTCCACAAAAAGACCAGCTTCGTGAGGGGAGGAATTTTTTTCTCTTCCATTTATTTATTTTCAAATATATATTTTAATTTAGGGGGATTAGAATAAAATCACACTATTTTCCCCCTGCCCTTTCTTTTTTCCAACATCTCCCATGTACCCCCTTACCATACTCTCTCAAATTCATGGCCTCTTTTTCATATATGTGTGTGTGTGTGTGTGTGTGTGTGTGTGTGTGTGTGTGTGTGTATTTATTAATCATTTAACCTGCTCAGTCAATATAGTGTTAGTTTATGTATGTTTTCAGGTCTGACTATTTGTTATTAACCAATTGGTGTGCTCTTCCTGTGAAAGACTGCCCATTCTCAGCATTCCTTAGTTGCCTATAATTCTTTGTCTGGGGTTGAGGCCTATGAGATTCCCCCCTTTCATGTTCATCCTTGTTCAAGTCATGTTTAGGCAGCCATGCTGGTGAGATTTTATGGGTGTAGCTTCTTACAAGGAGCAAACTTCTTGATGCTCTGGCTTTTACTATCTTTCTGTCCCTTCTTCCAAAATGTTCCCTGAGCCTTAGGTGTGGGAGTGTTTTGTAGATGTATCCACTGGGACAGGGCCCAACAACTCTGCATTTTGCTCCTTTGTGATTTTTCTGGAATGGTCTCTATCTGTTGCAAAGAGCAGTTTCCTTGATAAGGAGCAACAACTAACTTTATTTGTGGGATCTCTGTGGTTCACAGGAATATCCCCTAGGATCTCACACTGAATAAATAACAATATTGAAAAAAATGAGGTGATAAAAGGCAGAGTGGTGCCATGGTGCTTTTGTTTGTTTGTATTTGTTTGTTGAGACAGAGTCCCATATAACCCAAGCTGGCCTTGAAGTTGTTGTTTAGTTGAAGATGACCTTGAACTCCAGATCCTCCTGTCTCTACCTCCCAAGTGCTGGAAGGACACTCTGGGCCACTGAGTCCTGCTGATGTAGTTTGAATGTTAAGAATTTGTTCTGGGATAAAGTCTCAGTAAGGGCAAAGCACATGTGAGCACCAGTGTTTTAAGCCAGCTTGGACTGACTTTTAATAACTCCTTTGGGGGAAGATGTAATTTACAGTGAATGTTTAGAATCCTAAGGGATTGCACTACAGGGCTGGCACTGGGGGTGCAATGGAATCCCGTTGTTACTTTAGGCTTTGGAATATGGCAAAAGATGGGCTAGTTAATAACAATATGTAGGGCCTTATCTTTTAGGTGTGTGTGTGTGTGTGTGTGTGTGTGTGTGTGTGTGTGTGTGTTTACATGCCCATGTGTGTATGGGTACAGGTGGAGGCCAGAGGTCAACCTTTGGTCTCCTTCCTTTCCACTTCTTAAATTGTTATTAAAAAATTTTATTTTATGTTAAATTATATGTATGTGTGGGGTGTGTGTGAGTGTATATGGATCTAAGTGCAAGTAGGTGCCCATAGAGGTCAAAAGATGTTGGCTCTCCTTGGAGTTGAAGTTACTGGTGTCTGTGAGCTTGGGAAATGAACATTCTTAACTGCTGAGCCATCTCTTCAGCCTGTTGTTGGTTGTTTTTAACTCTTAGCTCTTTGCGGGGGGTGGGGGGGATGGGGGTGGGTGGGGGGTGTGCACCACCCAGCTCCCAAATAATCACACACATGGAGTCTTATCCTTACTTATGAATGCTTGGCCTTAGCTTGGCTTGTTTCTTAAATTATCCTGTCTACCTTTTGCTCTGGGCTTTTATCTTTCTCTGTTCTGTATACCTTTTTTTTACTTCTTACTCCAGGGCTTGCTGTGTATCTCTGGTGTCCTCCTCTCCTTCTCCCTCTCATATCTTGATCTTCTCTTTCTAGATGTTTTCTCCTATTTATTCTCTCTACCTGCCACCCCCCCATCCTTTCTCCTGCCTAGCTATTGGCCACTCAGCTCTTTATTACACTAGTTAGGTGTTTTAGCTAGGCAAAGTAACACAGTTTCACAGAATTAAACAAATGCAACATAAAAGAATGCAGCACATCTTTACATCATTAAATAAATGTTCCACAGCATAAACAAATGTAACACATCTTCAACTAATATTCTACAACATCAGCCCATTTATTCTTTTTGGTTTTTTGAGACAGGGTTTCTCTGTGTAGCCCTGGCTGTCCTGGACTTGCTCTGTAGACCAGGCTGGCCTTGAACTCAGAGATCTCCCTGCCTCTGCCTCCCAAGTGCTGGGATTAAAGGTATGTGCCACCACTACCACCCAGTTATTTTTTTGATTTTTTTGTTTTGTTTTTTGAGACAAGGTTTCTCTGTGTAGTTTTGGTGTCTGTCCTGGATCTCGCTCTGTAGACCAGGCTGGCCTCGAACTTACAGAGATCCACCTGGCTCTGCCTCCCGAGTGCTGGGATTAAAGTCATGTGCCACCACTGCCTGGCTAATTTTTTTTTTTTTTTTTTTTTTTAAAGACAAGATCTTATGTATTCCAGACTGGCCTCAAACTCCCTGTGTAGCTGACAATGACTTGAGAATCTTGTTTTTCTAGCCTCTTCCTCCCAAGTGCTGGGATGGCAGGCATGTACCACCGTAACTGGTTTAAACTGTGCTGGGAATCCAAGCTAGGTCTTCATGCATGTACTTTACCCACTGAGTTGTGCCTTAGCCCTCACCTTTTGTTTTGAGACAGGGTCCCCATCTCTGGGAATTGATGCTTATTGATTAGGCTAGATGGTCTGGCCAGTGAGCCCCAAGGAATTATCCAGTCTGTGCTCTGGTCTGGTCAGTGAGCCCTAAGGAATTATCCAGTCTCTGCTCCCCAGTACCTGGATTATAAGTGTGTAGAACCACACCTAGCTCTTTGTATGTGTGCTGAGACTCAACTGCAGGGCCCCAAGGTTATGCAGCCATCCCCCAGCCTTGAGGCACAAAGAGGTTGAGTATGATTGTGGTCACACATTTCTAGAGTGATGAATAACCAGAAAAGAACAACCAAAAGCCATTGGCTGGTTATCAGAGGGAAGGAAGAGGAGCTTTGATGATGAAGACACTCTCCCAAGGATAGGAGGGGATCCCAGAGGCCTCTGGAAGTGAGTTGCAAAGGAGTGACCCCCTTTCTAATGACCAGTGCTCCCATGTCCTCCTAGACCATTTGCCATGTGTTTTTCCCAGAAGGTTTAGAGGCCTTTTAAATCTTGAGACAAATTGTATCTGCTAAATGGATCAGGTGAATCATTAAAAAAGACCAACCCTACTACTATCCTATTTAGCGGACATTCTAGGTGCATAGAAGTATTCACACAGCTTGGGCAAGAGGTCTTGTATTAGGCTCTCTAAAGGAACAGAAGTGATGGCATGAATGTATATGGGAAGATTTATCAGACTTGAGTTTGGCTCCAGCACTTAATATGCAAAAGCCAACTGCAGTGACATGCACCTGTGATTGGATCCCCACACTGGGGAGACAGAGACAGGAGAATTCTTTGGGCTCACTAGGTAGCAGTATAGCCCAATCAGTGAGCTCTAAGTTCAAGGAAACACTCTGTCTTACAAAATAACACAGACTGAGTTCTGTTGAGAGAGTACTGCCCTTAGCATGCAGGACTCTCTGGGTTTGATCCAATAGTGCATAAGACTGGGCATGATTGCACAAAGCTGGGATCCATCTCATCCTTGGTAGGTGGAGGCAGGATTAGAAGTTCAAGGTCATGAGCCTGTGAGATGGTTCAGTTTGCAAAGAGGCTTGCTGCTAAACCTTATAACTTCAAGTCACAGAACCCACACAGGGGAAGGACACACACACACACATACACACACACACACACACACACACACAAATAAATACACAAATGTAAAATAATTTAAAAGGTTCAATCAGGATAGCTGTGAGCCATGTGTCTTAGTTAGGGTTTTATTGCTGAAACACCATGTTCATGGCAACTCCTACAAAGGAAAACATTTAATTGAGTGGCTTAAAGTTCAGAGGTTTAGTTATCCATTATAGTCATGGTGGGAAGCATGGTGGCATGCAGGGAGACATGGTGCTGGAGAAGAAGCTGAGTTCTACATCTGGATAGGCAGGCAGCAGGAAGTAAATGCTACTCTAGGCATAGCTTGAACATCAGAGACCTCAAAACCCACCCTCAGTGACACATACTGCCTCTCACAAGGCCACACCTACTCCAGCAAGGCCACACCTTCTAACAGTGCCTCTCCCTATGGGCCTAAGGGGGCCATTTTTATTCAGACCCCCACACCATGCTTAAGGCCCAAATGGTTCTGGCCTTTCCTGTCGCAGCTGTCTGTTAGCCTATGGTTTTCTAGAAATCTCACAAACACTCCCATGTACAGGAAAGGACAAACTTTAAGCCCTTTGTGCAATCCTGTGACCCAAGATTTCATTTTACTATATTAAAATCCTATCCTAGGCACCTTAGAGCCACTCTATAATTTTATTTATCAAAATAGTTGGGGGAAGAGGAAGAAGTGGTTTGTTTTTGTTTTTGTTTTGTTTTGTTTTTATAACTGGAACTATAAAGTTGAGGTACAGCTTTTAAGCCACTGAAATTGTGTATTTGGCTAATGGTAAGACTGACTCTACCTTGAGACGTCTATACCCACAATAAGTGTATCTTAGTATCTTATCCTTTCTCTGAGTAGCCTATTCTTAAACTTGTGTTAAGACCTTGTTCTAATCCACAAGGATGACCCCACCATGGACTGCTGGCAGTGGTCCACAGGGTACCTGGACTGGTCTACTCTGGTGACCAGTCTAGCGAATAACCTAACTGTCATCATAGAGCCTCTGTCCAGTGACTGATGGAGGCAGATACAGAGATCCATGGCCAGGAACCAGGCTGAGCTCCAGGAATCCAATCCATGAGAGAGAGGAAGGATTCTGCAGGTGGGGGAACATCGAGATCATGATGGGAAGATGTGCAGAGATGACTGGCCACACTAGTGGAAGCCCATGCACTGTAGACTAGTGGTTGTGGAGATATGGAAGACAGTTGTTTGACTTGAACTGTTTGGGGGGCACCCAGGCAGGGGGATCGGGATCCGTCCCTGGTGCGTGGGCCGGCTTTGGGGAATTGGGTGCCTGTGGTGTGATGACTTGTGCAGCCTTGGTGCAGTGGGAAGGGGCTTAGACCTGCCTAGGCTCAGTGTGCTGGGCTCTGCTGACTCCCCATGGGAGACCTTGATTTGGAGGATGTGGGGATGTGGGGTGGCTTGAGAGAGAGGGCTGGGGGGGTGGGAGGAGGGAGGAGGTGGGATCTGTGGGTGGTATGTAGAATGAGTAGAAAATTTCTTAATAAAGAAAAAAAAAGACCTTTTTCTAATAAACTTCCTTTGTGCTTCATACTGGCTTGTCCTGAATGTTTTGGTTTGTTTGTTTTTTTGAGACAGGGTTTCTCTGTGTAGTTTTGGTGCCTGTCCTGGAGCTGGCTCTGTAGACCAGGCTGGCCTCGAACCCACAGAGATCCACCTGGCTTTGTCTCCTGAGTACTGGGATTAAAGGTGTGCGCCACCAATGCCTGGCTGTTGGTTTTTTTTTGAGACAACATCCCACTGTGTAGCCCTGGCTGTTCTGTAACTCACTATGTAGACCAGGCTGTCCTTGAACTCAGAGATCTGCTTCCTTCTGCTTCTCCAAGTGCTAGGCTTACAGGAGGGTGCCGCCCCTGAAATTCTTTTCTGCAGCAAGAAGATGAATTCAATCTTCCCTTGGGTAATGGTCTCTGGAAAGAACTCTCCATGGGCTGAAGAGACTACAGAACTGGTAAGGTATTAACTGTGCAAGCATGAGAGGCAGGATTGGGATCCCCAGCACTTGTTCACATAAAAGCATGATTGCACATGTCTGTAGCCCCAGTGTAAGGGGGCAGGATGAGGAGCAGAGATAATGGATCCCTGGAATTCCCTGGTGAGCTACTCCAGCCAACTGGTGCGATCTGGCTTCAAAGACAGACCCTGTCTCTAAAGATAAGGTAGGGCTGTAGTGATGGCTCAGCAGTTAAGAGTGCTTGCTACTCTTGTAGGGAACCCAAATTTGGTTCCCAGCACCCTCACAGGTCAGCTCACAACCACCTGTGATCCACCAGTTTCAAGGGATCCATTGTCCTCTTCGGGCCGCTGAGGGTATCTACATGCATATGGTGCACATACACATAGGCACAGGCACATATGTAAAGATAGAATAAAAAGTAAAGTAGAGGTGAAGGGGAGAGTAATAATAGAAGATACTTGATGTCTACCACATGCACGTGTACACCCCTCCTCTTCACTCCACCCCCTCAGCTTTCCTTTGTCACCCCCCAACCCCCACCTTTCCTTTGGTCTAGCTCCTGTAAGCTGGCCCTCAAATTTCGCAAAGAAGATTTCATTCTCTAGGCTGAGGCTGTAGCTCAATGAGTAGAGTGTTTGCCTAGCACTGAGTGCAGTTTACACACTGATGGATCTAGAACTTGAGAGGTAGAGGCAAGGGGATCAGAAGTTCAAGGTCATCCCGGGATACCTAAGACCTTTCTTTTCTTTTCTGTTTTTTTGTTTGTTTTTGTTTTTTGAGATAGAGTTTCTCTGTGTAACAGCCCTGGCTGTTCTGGAACTCACTTTGTACACCAGGCTGGCCTTGAATTCAGCGATCCACCTGCCTCTTCCTCCTGAGTACTGGGGCTAAAGGCATGCACCACCACTGCCAGGCTCTGAGACCTTTTTTTTTTTTTTCCATAAAAGAAACTGTTTAATTGGGGGCCTACAGTTTCAGAGGATTATGGTGATATTTTATTTGTACTGAAAAGTGATTTTATTTGTGAGTTCACCCACTTTTCTTTTTTCTTTTTGAGACAGGGTTCCTCTGCATAGCCCTGGCTGTCCTAGAGCTCGCTCTGTAGACCAGGCTGGCCTTGAATTCCCAGAGATCCACCTGCCTCTGCTTCCCAAATGCTGGGATTAAAGGCGTGAGCCACTGCCGCCCAGCCTCTGCTATGGCTTGCTATTAGCTCTGACCCCCCAGGCAACTTTATTTATTAACATACAAATAAAATCACATTTCAGTACAAATAAAATATCACCATAGAGGATTAGTGTGATATCATCATGGCAGGGAGCATGGTGGCATGGAGGCAGACATGGTGCTGGAGAGGTAGATGAGAGCTACATCCAGATCCACCCATGGCAGTAGAGAGAAAGTCTGGGCCTGGCTTGAGCTTTTGAAACCTCAAAGCCCACCTCAGTGACACACTTCCTTCAACAAGGCCACACCTCCTACACCTACTGATCCTTTCAACTAGTGCCACTCCCTGGTGACCAAGCATGAAAATCTATGAGCCTGTGGGGCATTCTTTTTTTTTTTTTTTCATTTTTCTTTATTAAGAAATTTTCTATTCACTCTACGTACCACCCACAGATCCCATCTTCTCCCTCCTTCCACACCCCCAGCCCTCCCTCCCAAGCCACCCCACATCCCCACAACCCCCAAATCAAGGTCTCCCATGGGGAGTCAGCAGAGCCTGGCACACTGAGCCTAGGCAAATCCAAGCCCCTCCCCACCGCATCAAGGCTGTGCAAGGCATCTCACCATAGGCACTGGGCTCCCAAAAGCCTGCTCATGCACCAGGGATGGATCCTGATCCCCCTGCCTGGGTGTCCCCCAAACAGTTTGAGCCAAACAGCCATCTTCCGTATCCAGAGGGCCTAGCTGAGACCTTGTCTTAAATATAAGATTTATGTATGGGGGTTGGGGATTTAGCTCAGTGGTAGAGCGCTTGCCTAGCAAACGCAAGGCCCTGGGTTCAGTTCTCAGCTCTGAAAGAAAAAAAAAAAAAAAAGATTTATGTATGAAGATTTCACTTGCTGCTATGTTTTGAATGGGAAGTGTTTCCCATAGTCTCATGTATGTGGACGTGTGGTCCCTAGCTGGTGGTACTGTTTTGAGAGGTTGTGGAATCTTTGAGACTATGGCTTAGTTTGTAGAAGTGGGTCACTGGATAGGCCTTAAGTGAATTACCCACTTCTGGTGCTGGTCTTTCAATGTAAGTGAATGTTTCTGCGGCCATGATGGATTGTACCTACAGAAACTGAGTCAAAACAAGCTTCTGTCATATACTTTGTCACAGCATATGAGACCAAAGGTTGTGGCTTGAAACCCACCTTTCCTATTTTTTCTCTGTAGTTTCTCATATGGAAAATAGGCCTAATAGCTTGGTGTGGCTGTACACCAAGGAGTGGCTCACAACTGCCTGCAACTGTCACCAGAGGATCCAGCACCCTCTTCTGGCCTCTGTAGGCACTTGCATTCATGCATACACACACACACACACACACACACACACACACACACACACAAACACAAACACACAAACACACAGATACAACATGACACATACTTTAAAATAAAAGATAAATTTAAAAAAAACCTGAAACAATATCCCCCTCCCCAAAAAAACCCCAACAAACAAATATAACAGTGAAATAAGCAATAACATTATGGATCTTGTAGCCTCTGCAGGTACTATGTGAGTATATGGATATGAAGTTTGCATGTCTGGCCGGAGTGTGGTGGCAGATGCCATCATGGATAAGCTGGAAGTGCCCAGATACATAGGCCAAATGACAGACAAGGATGAAGAAGAGACAGGAGATGGTTGACCAGGTGCATGTGTGTCTGGGTCTGACTGCCCCCATCTTTCCTATGGGCCCACATGCATTACTGGGGCTATGGTTGGTCATGGCATTGTTCCATGCTACTGTGATAACAGAGGGGCTAGGGCTACCCTATACAGACCTTGCCAGAGCCTCTAATATACTCCCATGCTTTGCACAGCTTTCCAGTTTGTACCTTGATACTGTCCCCCAATCCCTTGAAATTATCTTTTAAGGGCACTAGTTTGTTTTTTGGGGTTTTTTTTTTTTTTTTGGTTTTTGGTTTTTGGGTTTTTTTTTTTTTTTTCAAGTAATACTGGAATTGATGCCTTAACCCAAAGGGATAGCTTGAATATGGAATTTCAGGCAGGCAGAGACTTCTGGCCAAGCATCAAAGGTTTCCTCTTGGTTATTCTCCTCTGAGGACCTGGGCACTGAGAACAAGGCTGGCGTCCCATAGCTCTCTCTGGGGTGGCCCAGTGGGGTTGCAAACTTTGGAAAGGCCAAATTAGGAACTCAAGGGAAGACTGCAGGATCAGGCCAAGCTGGATAGAGTCTGGGCTGAGGAAGAAGGGGCTGTTGGAGACTGAGAGGAAGATCCTGAACTGGAGTTCTGCTTCAGGCCTTGGATCATGTCCTTAGATCTGGGGCAGGGATGGGGTGTCCCAAGGTGGGTGGGTCTTCTGGGAAGGCTGTAGAGTTCCCTGGGATAAAGTCTGGAGTTTGCTCAGCAGAGAAATATTTGATTTATTTTCCTGCTCCTCTCTTGTCCCCCAGTTTGGAGTCACAGTGGGAGACTGCAGATAGCCCCACGCTTTTGAAAGTAAACCCACTGCCAGCTCTTCTTGGCTTCTTTCCATCCATACCAGCCGGCCAGCACTTTGCTCTTCTTCCCACTCCTGCCTTGAGCTCCACTGTCTCAGGCTCCTTCAGTACATCCACTTCTGGATACTTGTAGCATCTTTGGTATGGAAAGAAAGGGAAGGGGCCCTGGGGATTTGATCAGTCCTGGCTTCACTTCCATGAATGCAGGGGACATTGTAGAAAGACACAGGGATACTGGGAGGGACGCAGGATGTCCTTTCCTTAGCATGTGGTGTGGTGGCTACCAATATTGCTGTTATTATTGGAAAGAAGGCAGGGAATCTGGGAAAAGTTTGGAATGAACAAGGCCAGAGTATCCTCCTCCTCTTCCTCCTCCTCCTCCTCCTCTTCCTCCTCTTCCTCCTCCTCCTCTTCCTCCTCCTCCTCCTCCTCTTCCACATCCTTCTGTCCTTTCTCCTCCCTTTCCTCCTGTTTCTCCTCCTCCTTGACCTTTGTCTTCTTCTCATTTTGAGTCTAGGCAGATCTTGAATTCATGACCCTCCTGTCTCAGCTTCTTAAGTGTTGGGATTGTTAGCACCAATGGCACAGGTCAGAGACACAGCTTCATGCTGCCCTTTGCCATGATTTAAACAGTTCTTTTTACAGACCTCCACTCAGATGAAGATGGGATTCTTGACTTTGCCACTGAAAAGAATTTCAAGACTGTCGTAGCTAGGGTTACTATTGCTGTGAAAAGACATCATGACCATGGCAACTCTTATAAAGGAAAACATTTAATTGAGATGATGGTTTACAGTTTCAGAGATTCAGTTCATTATCATCATGGCAGGGAGCATGGCAGCATACAGGCAGATGTGATACTGAACCTGAGAGTCTTACATCTTGCAGACAACAGGAAGTCGACTAACTGTCACACTGAGTGAAGCTTGAGAAAAAGACCTCAAAGCCCACCCCTACAGTGACACAGTTTCTCCATCAAGGCCATACCTCCTAATAGTGCCACTCCCTTTGGGGGCCATTTTCTTTCAAACCACACAAGGACAAGGTAGTAAAAAGCAGAATATGAATTTATTAGGAAGAAAGTTTAACGAAGTTTTAAGCAAGGGCTTAATAGAAAAGAGAGGTGTCACCATCTGGTGGTGGCACACGCCTTTAATCCCAGCACTTGGGAGGTAGAGGCAGGTGATCTCTGTGAGTTTGAGACCAGCCTGGTCTACAGAGCAAGATCCAGGACAGCCAGAACTACACAGAGAAACCCTGCACCAAAAATCCACCCCTCAAACAACAACAACAAATACAAACACAAAGAAAGAAAGAAAGAAAGAAAGAAAGAAAAAGAAAAGAAAAAAGAAAGAGAAAAGAAGAAAAGAGAGTGTCCTGTCCAAGACACACCCAGATGCGGCTTTCAAGGGAGAGCTGAACTCAATCAAATGTTTTAGCAGTAGCCATACTTGTGATTTTGGTGGTTTCAACCTACATCTCAAAGCATTGATAGGGAAATTTATTACTCTGCTTTTTCAAGAAATTAAGGTATGAGAGGTGTTTTGGATTGTAATTCATGCTCACAGGGTTGCTTGCACTAGGCAAGTTAAGACGTTGTACTGAAAATGGAGTTTCTGGTGAGGTTCCTCGAAAACTGAAGGTTTATAGCTGGGAAAGGAGAAAGGCCTTAAGGATGGTTCATTGCTATTTTAACTTTGCATTTGAAATAACTCTATGTAAAAGAGATACTTTCACTGTGTAGGCAACCTGTACAGAAAATGTTAATTGTGTTGAATGGTTTCCCTCTGTCCTTTGAAAGCATTCATTTATTTTTATTTTTTGAGGATGAGAATTTTGCCTGCATGTATGTAAGTGTGCCTGGTGCCCTGAGAGGCCAGAAGAGGGTGTTAGGTCCCCTGGAACTGGAGTTAGAGCCAGTTGTAAGCTGTCATTGGGTACTTAGAACAGTAAGAGCAGCAATTTCTCTGACCACTGAACCATCAGTCTAGCCCCAATATTTCTTTCTTTCTTCCTTCTTTCCATTCTTCCTTCCTTTCTTTGTTTAAAAAAAAAACAATTTAATTTGTTTATTAAATTGTTCTTCTGACAGTTTGATCCATGAACACAATGCATGCTGTTTGCTCTCACCCACACTGACTCTTTTCTCTCCCACACCATTGTAACCCAGCAGCCCCTCTTCCCTACAAGTCCCATTCTAGCACCCGTGTCTTTTTGTTGTATCCTGTGACCCACTGAGATTAACTGGGACCATCTGTTTCACCAGGGCCTTTGAAGTGTCTGTTAGAGCCTGGTGGGTTCACCAGTGAACTGAAGAGAATGACTGCCACTTCCTCAGACTCTGCCAAGATACAAAATTTCAGCACGATGAGGTATAGCCCTGTGGGCATCTCCCCAATTGGTAATTCACAGACGACAGGCCGAGTCTAGCGCAGGCCCACTGCTGCTCTGAGACCATGTCTGCAATGACTGTGTCATACCCAGAACGTAGCACTTCACTGCTCTTCCACCTTCTAGATTTTACATTCTTTCTGCCTCCTCTTCCTTGATGTTCCCTATCCTGGTCAGGGTTTCTTTTTCTTTCTTTTTTTCTTTTTTCTTTCAAGACAGGGTTTCTCTGTAGTTTTGGCTGTCCTGGAACTTACACCACCACTGCCTGGCTTTTTGGTCAAGGTTGCTTTTTATTTTATTTATTTATTTATTTATTTATTTATTTATTTATTTATTTATTATGTATACAGTGTTCTGCCTGCATGTATCCCTACAGGCCTGGAACTTACACCACCACTGCCTGGCTTTTTGGTCAAGGTTGCTTTTAATTTTATTTTATTTATTTATTTATTTATTTATTTATTTATTTATTTATTTATTATGTATACAGTGTTCTGCCTGCATGTATCCCTACAGGCCAGAAGAGGGTACCAGAGCTCATTACAGATAGTTGTGAGCCACCATGTAGTTGCTGGGAATTGAACAGCCAGTGCTCTTAACTGCTGAGCCATCTCTCTAGCCCCTTGGTCAGGGTTTCTATTGCTGTGAGAAAACATCATGACCAAATCAACCTGGGGAGGAAAGGATTTATTTCAGCTTACACCTTTCAGTATACATTCCATCACTGAGGGAAGTCAAGGCAGGAACTAAAGCAGAGGCCGTTTATACTGTTTACTCACTTGCTTGGCTTGCTTTCTTATACACCCCAAGACCACCTGCCCAGGGGTGTCAAGCTGACAAAAACCCAACCAGGACATTCCCTGAGCTCTGTAGGAAGTGACATAATGTCACTTCTAAATTATTTATTTAAACTGTCATTTATTCTTATGCATCTCTACATTCATAGCCTTTCCTTGCAGAGAGAAGCTTCTCTGACGGAGGTTGAGGGTAGCGTTTATCAATAGATATAAATATTTATGGGGCAATTTGGCATTGTGTCTGTTTGGCTAAACAACAGTAGTAAGTTCCGCCTAGGGTTCACAACCCCCTCAGCCATGGGTTTTTGACTATGTTTACAATCCAGCTGGAAAGACTTGGATCAGTCTGCAGGGTGAGGGACTCCTTTCTCTTCCCATGTCCCCTTAATTTTCCATGCTTCCTGGGATGTTCCCCAGCCACCATGGAACAGTGTCCTTTGATGATATTGAAACTGGTATCCTGCCTGAGCTCCTGCCCTAAAGATGAGTTTCCTTACTCTCTGGCTTCAACTCTTTGTCGTGTGTGTGTGTGTGTGTGTGTGTGTGTGTGTGTGTGTGTGTGTGTGGTGTATGTAGTTGTTTATAGGGACATGTGTCCTGGTTGTTTCTTTGTCCACTTGATTCAAGCTAGAGTTATCTGGGAGTAGAAACCTCAAATGAGAAAATGGCTCCATCGGATGGCCTGTATTCAAGTCTGTGCGGCATTTTCTTGGTTAATAATTGATCTGGGAGGGCTCACCCCAAAGTAGGTAGTGCCATCTGATCCTGGGTTCTATAAGAAAGCAGGGTGAGAAATCAATGAGGAGTGAAGCACTAAGCAGTGTTCCTCTATGGCCTCTGTTTCAGTTCCTGCTTCCAGGTTCCTACCTTGAGTTCCTGCTTTGACTTCCCTTGGTGAAGGAGTGTGATGTGAGAGTTTAAGATGAAATATGTCCTGTTACTTTGGGTCATGATGTTTTATCATATCAACAGATAACCTATGGAAGACAATCTGTGTACTTGTGTGCATGCACATGGAGTCCAGAGGTCTACTTCATGTGTCCTCTTAAATTACTCTCATTATTATTATTGGTTATGAGCATAATCTTTAATGGCTGAGCCATGTCTCCAGCTTTTTACCATATATATATATATAGTATATATATTTAATATTCATTTATTTTATGTGGATGCTGAGTGTATGTCTGTGTACCATGTGCGTGCAGTGCCAGTGGAGGTCAGAAGAGGGCATCAGATACCCTGGAATTGGCATTGTGGGTGGTTGTGTCAGCCACCATGTAGGTGCTGGGAACTAACTAAACCTGGGTCCTCTGCAAGAGCAGTAAGTGCCCTTAACTCCAGAGCCATCTCTATAGCCCTTCCACCTAATTTTTTTTTCTTTTTCAAATTTTCTTTTTTTTAAATTTTATAATTAATTTAATTTTACATATCAGCCACAGATTCCCCTGTCCTCCCTCCTCCCGCCCCCCCCCTCAGCACTCCCCCCAATCCACCCCCCATTCCCACCTCCTACAGGGCAAGGACTCCCCTGGGGATTCAGCTCAACCTGGTAGATTCAGTCGAGGCAGGTCCAGTCCCCTCCTCCCTTCGCCCAGGCTGAGCAAAGTGTCCCATCATGGGCCCCAGGCTCCAAAAAGCTAGCTCATGTACTAAGGACAGGTCCCGGTCCCACTGCCTGGGGGCCTCCCAAACAGTTCAAGCTAATTGACTGTCTCATTTATCCAGAGGGCCTGATCCAGTTCCATGGGGGCTTCTCAGCTATTGGTTCATAGTTCATGTGTTTCCACTAGTTTGGCTATTTGTCCTTGTGCTTTTTCCAATCATGGTCTCAACATCTCTCGCTCATACAATCCCTCCTCTCTCTTGCCTATTGGACTCCTGGAGCTCCATCTGGGGCCTGGCCGTGGATCTCTGGGATCTCACTCTGTAGGCCAGGCTGGCCTCGAACTCACAGAGATCCACCTGCCTCTGCCTCCCTAGTGCTGGGATTAAAGGGATGCACCACCAACACCTGGTATCTTCCACCTAATTTTTTTTGAGACAGGGTCATTCACTGAACCTGGACCTAATTGATTGTCTACACTGGAGGCCAAGGGTCCTCCTGTCTCCACCTCCCTAGTACTGGGGTTCCAGACATTGTGCCCAGCTTTTATTCAAGTTCTGGGGATCCTAGTGGGTCTTCATGCTTGTGTGGAAGGCACTTTGCTGTCAGAGCCATCTCCCCAGCTGTTTTTAATCTGTAAAAAAACAAAACAAAACAAAACTTTTTGTCTATTCATTTGTTTATTAGCAGTGATGAGGATGGATCTCAGAGCCTTTCATGTGCTAAGCAAGTGCTCTAACCACTGAGCATAGCCCTTGTACTTGTTTTTAGTATTTAATTGACAAGACAATAATCATACATGTTTATGGGTTGCAATGTGGTGATTTGATACATATATATATTATATACTGTGTAATGATCAACTCAGGGCAATTAGAGCTTGTGTGTGTGTGTGTGTGTGTGTGTGTGTGTGTGTGTGTGTGTGTGTGTGTCTGGAGGCCAGATACTGATGTCACTGTCCTCCTTATTTTTAAATTCTATTTAAATTTTATTTTAAACTCTCCATCTTATTTTTTAAATTACATTTACATTTATTTATTTTGTGGATGTTTGTGCATGTGCCATGATGGGTACACATGGAAGTCAGAGGACAACTTTTAGGATTCACTTCTCTCCTTCCACTATGTGGGTCCTGAGGAACAAACTCAGATTGTCTGTAGGTGGCACCTGTGAATACACACACACATGTATATTGAGGGCAGGAGTCAATGTTGTGTCTTTCCTTGATTGCTCTCTATCTTTTTTTTTTTTTTCACTTAAAAATAATTATGTGAGGTGTTGCTCAGAGATGACTGAGAGGGTAAAGGTACCTGCTGGTAGAGCCTGATAACCTGAATTCAATCAGGGAACCTGTAGTAGAATATTATTTTAAGGTATGTTACTTTTGTTTATGTTGTATCAGTTTAACTCTGTGAAGCTGTGTTATTGTGCCTGTCTGAAACACCTGATGGTCTAATACAGAACTGGCTAATAGCAAGGCAACAGAGAGGATAGGCGGGCCTGGCAGGCAGAGAGAATATACAGAGGGAGAAATCTAGAAAGAGAGATCTAAGCTCTAGGAGCCAGAGAAGGAGAAGGACTCCAGGGGCCAGCCACCCAGCTACACAGTGAGCCATTGAGTAAGAGTAAGACTTACAGAAGTTAGAGAGCGGGAAAAGCCCAGAGGCAAAAAGGCAGTTGAAATAAGTTAAGGAGAGCTGGCAAGAAACTAAGCCAAGCTGAGGTTGGGCATTCATAATTAAGAATAAGCCTCCATGTGTAATTTATTTGGGAGCTGGGTGGTGCCCCCCCAACAAAAAGAGCAAAAACCTTCAACAACAGGAACCCACATGATGGAATGACAATACCCCTAAATTATCCTCTGACCTCTACACAAGTGCCTTGGTGTGTATAACTACCCAATAGCAAATGAAATTAAAAAAAAAAAAGTTACCTTTATTTTTATTTATTTTGCGCATGCATGCACACACACCACAGCATGTGTGTGGAGGTCAGAGGGCAACTGGAGGGAGTTAGTCCTCTCCTTCCACCGTGGGGGATCCTGGGGATCAAACTCAGGTCATCAGGTCTTGCATTGTGAGGAGCAGAGCTTCAGGGTAAGACTAGGCAAACTAAAGTACCAGAAAATGAACGTTTCAGCTCTAGCCAGTATCTGAAAGAAAAACAGAAGAGAAAAAAAAGGAAAAGAAAAAAAAAAGAAAAAAGAAACCACTTTATCATTTATTGAAAAAGGAAAAAATGGGCTGGGGGAGTCCCTTAGTGTCTTAGTCACTGTTCCATTGTGGTGAAGAGATACCATGACCATGGCAACTCTTATAAAAGAAAGTATTTAATTGAGAGCTTGCTTATAGTTTCAGAGGTTTAGTTCATTGTTATCATGGTGGGAGCATGGCAGCACTGAGGCAGACATGGTGCTGGAGAAGCAGCTGAGAGTTCTACATCTGGATCAGCAGGCAGCAGGAAGAAAGAGACACTGGGATTGGCTTGGGGTTTTGAGACCCCAGAGCCCACCCCCAGTGACACACTTCCTTCGACAAGGCCACAACTACTCCAACAAGGCCACCCCTAATCCCTCTCAAGTATTGCCACTCTCTAATGACAAAGCATTCAAATATATGAGCCTATGGGGCCATTCCTATTCAAACCACCACACTTAGCAATCTTCAAAAGCCACCAAAATCATATATGTGATGACTGCTAAGACACAAGGGCAACCCTTCTTTCAGAAGCTCCTGCCTGTTGTAGGCGTGGACCTGAGTCCCCATCAAAGGATCCTGCACACCTGCTGAAGCATCCAGTTTCTTGTGTCCTGTGACAAAGCATTGGATCAGGACATGTGGTTAGAAATAGAAATAGAGGCTATTTATTAGGAAAGGGAACACATTACAGAGAATGGGAGAAGGTATGTGAGCCAAGAGGGACACATGCTCAAAAGTGGCAGGCCATGTCTGGTGACCCTTTATGGATGCACATATTACTCTGTTACACACCATCTGTTACATGAAGCTCAGATGAGGAAGAGCATCCAGCTCTGCCAACTGATTTTTTAATTAGAAAACTTCTGATTTTACATTTATTTACTTTTTCTCTGTGTGGGTACATGTGGATAGTGTATGTGTGGAGGAAAACCTGTGGGAGTTGGTTCTCTCTTTCTGTTATGTGAGACCAAATCAATTCAAGTTATCAGTCAGGGCAGCAAGTACGTTTTCCTGTTGAGTCTTCTCAAAAGCCCTGTGGGCTATCTTTACCCTCTAAATAGCCATTTATTGACCACCTCTGCGTGACCTAGCATATTCATGACTCTTGGTAAATTCTTTTTGGAATGTGTAGAGCTTTGCCTAGCTTCTGGTGACTCAAAGCTAAGAATGTTACCAGGTTCCATGGGAAGCTTGCAGTGAAGATTTTCCTTTGCTGTATTCTGTCTACCTCACATTTCCATCAATGTGTTTTAAAATTACTTTGGTGCCCACAGCGCTTGGGAAGCAGAAGCAGATGAATCTCTGTGAGTTCAAGGTGGGCCTCTATATAGGGAATTCCAGCCAGGGCTACACAGTGAGATCTTGTCTCAAAAACAAAACAAAACAAAACAAACACCCAACAATCTTGATTTATGATTTTCTTCATTCTATCACTATAAAATTTTCATGAAATTATTAGAACATTAAAATATGGAATTTAGGATAGTCTAAATTTGTGTTCCCCAGACCATAGTCATTCATATTTGACTCTAGAATAAACTGTCTGTTATTCTCTTTGAGATATTAAAGCATATTTGCAATGACAAATGTGTGCAGTGTGTCAGGTGGGGAGATGACATTTGGGAGATGAGAGTGATAGTTGTACAATGCTTGAGAATGGAGGAAGGAGAATTCTTGGTAGAAGAGAAACAAGTGCAAAGGCCCCAGGGTAGGAATTTACTTGGCTGTTCATAAGAATGGGGCTGGAGAGATGGCTCAGTGGTTAAGAGCATATACTTCTCTTGTAGAGGATACAGGTTTGGTTCCCAGCATCCCATTGGGTGACTCCAGGGTATCTGATGCTTCTAGGCTCTGAGCGCACGTGCCCAAACATACACAGACAGACACACAGACCGGCAGGAAGAGAGAGAGAGAGAGAGAGAGAGAGAGAGAGAGAGAGAGAGACAGGCATAGATACAGAGACACAGAGTGACATAGACACATAGAGAGACACTGAGAGAGACTCAGAGAAACACAGAGTGACAGAGAGAGAGAGACTCTCACAGAGAAAGAGAGAGAGACACTGAGTGACACACAGAGAGACAGAAAGAGACATATACACAGAGACATGGAGAGTCACACGGAGGACACACAGAGAGAGAGACAGACAGACAGACAGACACACACACAAACACACACGGACACAGAGAGGGGTGAATGTCAGAGGATAATTTTCAGGAGGAGTTCTCTTCTTCTGCAGTATGGGTTGGTATGGAACTCTGTCTCTCTTGGTGGCAAGCGTCTTTACCTCTTGGGCCCCATCTCACAGGCCCAGGACCGAAGTTCCTAACCCCTTAAGCTGCTATGTGAATAACTCCTGTGCAGAGTTGCTACATAGACTGTATAAATTAATTAATACGTGTGAGATGACTCAGTGGGTAAAACCAATGCCAAACCTAATGACCTGAGTTTGATCCTTGGAACCTAGAAGGTGGAAGGAGAGAACCAACCTCCACACATGCACTGTGGCATGTGTATGTGCATGTGCACACACACACACACACACACCACATAAATAAGTGTGAAAAACGTAGTGATGGTTCACTGGCATATACTGAGCATGCATTAAATATTAGGCTATCATTATGTATGGTAGACTTGTGCGTTTTGGGGGTGTGTCTGATGTGTAGCCCAGGACTCCAGGAAAGAATCTAGTACTATTTAACCCCCACCTTCCCTGCTGGGTGTTTGAAAGGCTTGCTGAGGTTGTGACTTGCTGGCTGGGGACAGCTCTTTTGTATAACAGATGTTACCCAGATGTCAAACCAGGGTCAATAGGAGATTTGGCGCCTGCCTCTCTCCCACGGCCTGCCTGGAGCCCAGTGCCCTCCCTGAGATGTCTGTGAATTCCCAGGGCCTCTGTTCTCATGGTTGCATCTTGGCTTGAGCTCTTGCCTGCTGCCCCTTCCTGGGGGCCATCCCTTTTGGGGGTGGGGCGGGGACCAGCCCTGTTTGTTCATTCTTCCCTCAGACTGGCCTTCTTTATGCATCTGATTGCTTTCAAGTTCATAATGCCTCCGAAACACAGTGCCCTCCCTGAGATCCCGTAATTCCAAGGGTTCTGACATTGTTTAGCTTTCTCCAGTAAGATCATGCCTGACAAAGAATTTCAGTGCTGGCAGGAAAAACTTGCACAGTTCTTGCATAACACAGCCAAGAGTGTTATGACTGGCTTAGAGCTAAACAGGCTGTTGAGAGAAGGGGAAATCTCGCTGAGGACACCCAAGGTCAATGGCTGTTTGAGGACGCTGGGCAGGCGTTTTCCTTGGCAAGCGTAAGACTGAGGCTGGGAGTCCAGTCTGCCGGCACAGGAGCTTGTACAGTACTTACACCAAGACAGGCTGTCAGACTGAGGCAGTGATCTGGGGAGATGAGGAAGCAGTTAATCCCAGGCCAGTATCAAAGGACCAGCTGTCAGTGTTTTGGGGGACAGAGGGAGGAGGCACAACTCCCCCCTTATTATCCTCAGCAGAAAGAGGAGTTCTCACAGACTTTAGGGTCTTCCACTCAGGCCAAACTGGGATTGTGGCTGCAAAGCAGAAAAGAATTTTACAACTAGCCAATTTATAAAGCAAAGTTATTTAATTAAAAAAAAAAAAAAAAAAAAAACAGGGGCTGGTGAGCTGGCTCAGTTGGTAAAGGTGCTTGTAGCCAAGGCTTACTTCTTGAGTTCAATTTCTGGGACCCACAAAAAAGTAGAAGGCAAGAACTGACTCTGTAAAGCTGTCCTCTGACTTCTATATGTGTAACCCTCTCTCTGTCTCTCTTTCTCTTTCACACACACTGTAAAAATAACAAACAGAGATGTGTATGTATAAAGACTTTATTTATTTATTTTTTTAAACTTATTTTGTGTATGTGTGTCAATGGCTCATACCATAGCACCTGTGTGGAGGCCAGAGGACAACTTTCAGGAGTCAGTTGTCTCCTACCAGGTGGGTTCCAGGGATTCAACTCAGGATGTCAGGCTTGGCTGCAAGCCCCTTTACCCACTGAACCACCTTTGCCAGCCCAAGATGCCTTAACATAGGCTTACATGTGAGGCTTAAGGGGAAGAGAGACACCCAGAAGACAGGAAGACACAACTGAGAGCGTGGGTGTGGCTATTCAAAGAAGAGTCAGAAAAAGTAAGGCCCAGCCAAGAGTTGGTACAGCTCCTCATCCGAGTCTTAGCAAACCATTGCTCTGTTTTGTCTTTGAGACAGAATCTCACTAGCTCCCTCTGGCCTGGAACTCACAAAGATCCACCTGCCTCTGCCTCTAGTGCTGGGATCAAAGGTGTGCACTACCACACCCAGCCATAGAATTTGATGGCTCTATCTTTAAAGGATCGCTGAGGAAGCTGTAGCTGGGTGGTCCTTGGAAGGCATCTGACAAGATTATAATTGATAAGGTAAAGTCTGGCTATTGGGGATTTTTTACTGAAAGCAAAAAAAGCAAGGTTTTTTTTTTTTTTTTTTTTTTTTTTTTTTAGATTCCTACGCAATGTCTGGGGAAAGGAATGAGACCCTACCAAAGCCTGTGTGTGTTTAAAGATTAAGCCTGGTTCATTACTATTTTAACATTGAATCTCTAAATATGAAAGCAACATTAACTCAATGTTATCAGCCTTCACACCAAATATTGTGCTTTGATTCTTGTTTCTCAACTGGAGTGAGGGGTTCAGTTCCTTTGCCTTCTCATATTCTCATAATTTTCATGTCTTTCTTTTTAAAAAAAATCTTATTTCATGTGTATGGGTGTTTTGTCTATATGTATGCAATGCATGCCTGGTGCCCTGGGATGCTCTGGGACTGGGGTTTCATATGGCTACAAGCCTCCATGTGGGAACTAGCAACTGAGCCCGGGTCCTTTGGAAGAGCAGCAGTGTTCTTTTTTTTTTTTTTTTTTTTTTTTTGGTTTTTCAAGACAGGGTTTCTCTGTGTAGCTTTGCGCCTTTCCTGGAACTCACTCTGTAGACCAGGCTGGCCTTGAACTCACAGAGATCCACCTGCCGCTGCGTCCCGAGTGCTGGGATTAAAGGCGTGCGCCACCACCGCCCGGCAGCAGCAGTGTTCTTAATCAATGAGCTATGTCTGATGTCTTTCTATTCTGCCTCACAGTGATAGCCATGTTAATTTAAGCAAGACTTCTAGAAATTTAGACAGGGGCTACAGCCAGTAGAACATGCTATATGCTTTGATCTGGTTCTTGTCATCACAAACTGGCTTCTTAGGGTGTGGCCCACCGAGGATCACAGGCTGAAGTAGCAGCAACAGGATCTTGCATGAGATGGAAGCATCCCTGGATTGGTTAGGATGAGTTGGACAGGCTCAGGATCAGTCTAGTTCTAGGATGAAGGTGTAGGATGTGTTAGAGAGATGCATCATACTCAAGTCTGCAAGAAAGCTGGTGTTCTGATGAATGTGACCACATCTCAGTAATATGGACTACATTGTACCTAAGACTGCTTTGTGGAAAGGCTTGCTTGCTTTCCTGCACTGCGTGTGATACCATTTGTTATGAGCTTGAATGGAAGCTTGGCCTGTGCAAGGGCTGTTTGAGAGCATATTGACTGGCCTGCCTTCTGTCCTTCCTCTTTCTCTTCCTTCTTTCTTTCTTTCTTTCCTTTCTTTCTTTCTTTCTTTCTTTCTTTCCTTCCTTCCTTCCTTCCTTCCCTCCCTCTCTCCTTCCTTCCTTCCTTCTTCCCCTTCCCTTCCCCTTCCTTCATTCCTTCGTTCCTTCCTTCCCCCTTCCTTCCTTCCCTCCTTTCTTTCTTCCTTCTCTCCCTCCCTCTTTCCTTCTCCCTCTGTCCTGTATTTGGTAGATGTATCAAACTGATGGTTTTTGGGTGTTTGTGCACTGAGCTAGAGCCCAAGTTCTGGCATACACTAGGCAAATCCTCTGCTTCAGCTTTATCCCCACCTCATTTTCAGCATTTCTTTAATGTTTCAGGGTCAACTCTCATGTTGGAATCCACCCAAATCTAATTCCCCAGCTCCCCAAATATATTTAAAATACATTTGTCTGAAAGATTTTTGCAGACAAGAAAATGGATCATGGTCACTCCTCAGCCTCATCCATGAAACTCATTCTGACCTAAGACCCACTCCCCCGCACCCCCAAATAATTTCAGGGCTTTACATATGCTAGACAAGTGCTCACTACTGAGTCACACCTCTAGACGCTCTCTGTGGACTCTAGGCAGGCACTCCACCATCAAGACACCTCTCCAGACCCTTCTTGGACGATTCTAGGCAGGTGCTCTATCTGCTGAGTCATAGCACGCCCTTGAGTTAAGAACTTCTGGTTTAGTTAGAGTCTTACATTTTACAAGTGAGGAAAGAGACACAAATGCCTAAAGTCGTGCTCAGGGTCACTCAGACAACCAGTGACAACACTGGCTATTTAGTCAGAAATGGATGTGCAAATTTGAGAAGAATGTAGAGTTCTTGTGCCCCATTTTCCTCATCTGTAAAATGGAGATAATAACACTGATGTTGGAGCTAGCTCTCTGTGAGCAGTAAGTGGAAAGGCCCATGATGAAAACTGAAAATTGCTATATATATTGTAGTGAGGATAAAGTTGGGGTTAGAAGGAGAGTTAAAGGTTAAAGTGCCAGAGTCTGGAACACTGAGGTAGGAGGTTGGTAACTGGTATGAAATGAGCAAACTGACCAGATAAGAGAAAGGAGAGGGTTCTGAGCCAGTGATGACAGGCTGGTTTCCTCTGAGCCTCCAAAGCCCTTGAGAGACATATAAGGCATTCATGTTCTTTCGCATATCCTGGCTTCTAATGCAGCTGTTCATAACAGATTAAGTATAGACAGCTTTTAAGAAAGCCTATACCTATTTTAGGAGACTAATCCAGAACACTATAGACAAGGAGCTAAATAGAGACAACCAGAAAGAGAGCTGCTACATCTTGGTGGCTGTGACAGGTGACTTCTCTGCCATGGTAAACTGACAGGGCATCATGTAAATACGAGAACAAAGACAGCATTAGAGACACGTGCAAGCACAGAGGTAGCAACTCCAGTCAGGGACTAACAGCTCACAGAGTCATGCTCAGTAGCTAACAGAGGGGCCTTCAGCCAGCCCTAACTATGTGGGCAGCACACTGACAGTGCACAATTATCTCCTTGGTTGGTGTACAGAGCATGTGGGCCCTGCATTGGCTCAGCTGAGAGAATTTACCAATCTCACAGCAGTTATCTCAGCTGCTGCCTACTTTGCTACCAACCTAAAAAACCTAGACAAGGAAGTTCAATGATCTCTCTCTCTCTCTCTCTCTCTCTCTCTCTCTCTCTCTCTCTCTTTCTCTGAAAACCCTGCTGTGCTCAGGAGAAAATTTCATTTTTCTTTAATTTCTCACCTTTTCTCCATTTCTTAGTTTTCTGTAATTCTTCTATTTTTTATTTTTATTTTTTATTTATTTTTAAGACAGAATCTCTTTCTCTCTCTCTAGTTCTGGCTGACCTGTAACTTGCTACGTAAACCAGGCTGGCTTCACTCAAACTCATAGATATCTGCCTGCCTCCGCCTCTGGTGTGCTGGGATTAAAGGGGCACACCATCACACCTATCAGTAATTCTCCTTAATAAAGCTTGAGTCTGCCTTGTAGACTCCCAACACAGTCTGCATCTTTAGGTTTCCTGGGGAGAGACAACAAACTCAAGCACAATCTCAGGTTGAAGTTAAGCACCACTGGGCTGGGAAAGATCCTGTCAGACCCAGGAGCCTCAGCTACAGTGCCTACTCTATAGGAATTCCATGTGGATTAAGGTAAAACATGTAGAATTAATTCTTCAGTAAATCCTTACTTTTATCAGTCAAGGTCTTTTATTTTTTAATAAATAATAATAATTAATAATAATAAAAATAAAAATGGTCTCCCTTTGTGATCCCCAGACTGGTCTTGAACTTTTGGGCTCAAATGATCCTCCTGCCTCAGCACTGTGGTAGATGGAATTCTGGGAGCATGCCACCACATTTATGAGTGTTTTGCTTTAATGTATGTCTGTACACCATGTGAGCAGGCCATTGAATTCCTTGGGTTCCTTTGGTTATTGCCTGCTAGGAACTGAATCCAGATTATTCTGCAGAGCAGTCAACGTAGGTTCCTGTTTTTTGTTTTTGTTTTTGTTTTTGTTTTTTAAATTGGAGACACAAATTAATTCCTCAGCCTGTAGCAGCCAGTGTAGCGCAGATGAAAGTCTGAATTAAAGAACTTTTGCCACCTAGTGGTTCTATAGGAGAATAACATGTTTTTCTTTTCTTTCTTTTTTTGGGGGTGTAGTTTTGGTGCCTGTCCTGGATCTCGTTCTGTAGCCTTGAACTTACAGAGATCCACCTGGCTCCACCTCCCGAATGCTGGGATTAAAGACATGCACCACCACCAGCCGGCCCACGTTTTTCTTTTAAAAACTGTTTCATGTGTCTCAGGCTGACCTCTAACTCATTATGGAGCCAAGGATAATCTTGAACTCCCAAACCCCCTGTCTCCACACACAAGTGCTGGTTGCAGATGAGCCCT
Source organism: Peromyscus eremicus (assembly GCF_949786415.1). Lineage (NCBI taxonomy): Eukaryota > Metazoa > Chordata > Mammalia > Rodentia > Cricetidae > Peromyscus > Peromyscus eremicus. The sequence continues at coordinate 1,084,021 of NW_026734286.1, forward strand.
TACGCTCAGTCTATGCTGTACTTGGCTAGAACCCAGGACTTCGTGCATGCTAGGTGAGTGCTCTGGCTGCCGAGCTACAGCCCCAGACTGAATAACATATGGTGGCAGGGAAACTGTGCCCCCTTCCCTGGTAAGGATGGAACCCAGGGCTTTCTGCATTTTGTGCATCTGGGTTGCATCTCTATCTCTAATGCATTATCGACATTTTGTCAACTTAGTATGGGTTGTGGAGCTAAAACCTCATTGTGTGTGAAAGAGTATCCGTATAAGGACTGTGTGTACTGGCACATGTATACCACAGTAAGCATGTGGAAATTAGAGAACAGCTTTTGGGAGTTGGCTTTCTCCTACCATGTGTGTTCCAAGGGTTTCATTCAAGCAAGGTCTCTCTCTGGATCTAGAGCTCACTGATTAGCTAGACTGGCTAGTTAAGGAGTGCTGAAGATTCTTCTGCCTCCACTCCCTCAGCTCTGGGGTTATAGACTTGTACTACCACACTTGATTTTAAAATGTACTCACCCCTGTTCCCCAACCCTTCCCAGATCCATCCTTTCCACCCTCACCTCCCCACCCACACAACTTCCAGCTGTCATTGTTTTCTTCTTCCCCTTCTTATTCTTCCCATTTATCTTCCTTCTCCTCCTCTTTCTTTTTCTTTTTTTTTTTTTTTTTTTTTTTTTTGGTTTTTCGAGACAGGGTTTCTCTGTGTAGCTTTGCGCCTTTCCTGGAACTCACTTTGGAGACCAGGCTGGCCTCGAACTCACAGAGATCCGCCTGGCTCTGCCTCCCGAGTGCTGGGATTAAAGGCGTGCGCCACCACCGCCCGGCCTCTTTCTTTTTCTATCTAGTCCAATTTGTATTGCCCATGTACTACTGAGTATGGGGCTTGCCTTGAAATATGGTCGACTTAGCAGGAGAAACACTCTTAAAAAAATTCTGCCTCTCTTGGCAGCTGTCAGTACCCAAGTGCTCTCAGTGATGGGATTTTGTGCCCACCTCCCCTGCTCCATTTTGCCTGGCTTAAGCTTATTCAGGTCTTGTGCGTTCTGTCACAGTCGTTATTAGTTTGTATGTACAACTACTCTGTTGTGTCCCCATATACCATTTCCTTGTAGTCATTTACCACCCCTGGTATTGGTGACTATGGGGGTCCAGCCCCTAGATAGTCCCCTCCCAGGGTCTGGGAAGAATCTACAACAAGCTGATAATTTAATCTTTGATGATAAGAAATGAATCTACGTATACGAAACTCTTTAGTCCATACACTTTATGCTTCTGAGTCAGTTTTTTTCTCTACACTGCTTCTATTCTGCTCTCATGCCTAGCTCCTTTCTTGCCTGATTTCTCTCTACATTATCTGCTGTCCTCTAAGTTCTAACTTAATTCTCTCATCTTAGTTCCCCCCCAATAGGTTCTCATCCATCTAGTTCTTTCCCATCTTAGCTCCTCTCTCATCTCCGTCTTTCTCATCTTGTTCTTCCCCATCTGGCTCTTCCTCATCTTTCATCTCATTCCTCTAGTACTCTCTTCTAGCCCTTCAATCTAGTTCCTCACTATCTCAGTGCATTCCTCTCCTGTTCTTACCCATCCATTTCTTCCATTCTCTTTTCTCTTCTCCATCTCATCCTACTCTGAAAATAAAACTGCCCTTTTATCCCCTTGACCCTTATCTCTCCAAGCTATCTCTGCTCCTGCCATTTCTGGCAAGTGTGCTGGGTCGCTAGGTAACGTGGCTAGGCAACTTCCATCACAGCTAGATGTACCTGTAAGTTGGACCCCAGGATGGTCCTGGCCAGATGCTGCTAATGATAATAATTACAGAAAGGCCTGAAATTAGGGATCCTGGCTATGTTACTGCTCAGAAGGTTATCTAAATATTCCTTAGTAGAGGGGAAATTGTGCCCAAAGAATGATAGAAAAGCTACAATAGCACATGAGAAATTAATAGTAGGAAATGGCAAATAACCAAAAGTTATTAAAAACTAATATCACCAAGACTTCTTGAGCCTCAGCTTGACCTCTGGAAGGCCTTCGACTTCTTCCAGGTATTAGCTTGTCATAATCAGCTGAAATCCTACTTCATATATTTTTGTGGCTTGCAGCACCCTGGCTCTTACAGTCTTGCCACCCCATCTCCTCAAAGACCCTTTAGCCTTGTGGGGAGGGGTGTGATATGTACATACCATTTGTACCCCATTAGGATCAAATGCTCTGTTTCTTATTTTCTGAATGGTGACCATTGGAGAGTCTCTGTGTTAATTGCTGTCTATTGCAAGCTTCTCTGCAGAGTGTTGAAAGATGTTCTGATATATGGTTATAGCAATAAGTCATCAGGAGGAGTCATTTTTTAAAAAAGATTTATTTATTTATTATGTATACAACATTCTGCCTCCAAGTATGCCTGCATGCCAGAAGAGGGCACCAGATCTCATTACAGATGGTTGTGAGCTACCATGTGGGTGCTGGGAATTGAACTCAGGACCTCTGGAAGAGCAGCCAGTGCTCTTAACCTCTGAGCCAACTCTCCAGCTCCATCAGGAGTCATTTTAATACTAGATCCATATTAGAACATGGTGCAGGAATGGAGTTGTATGAGATTTCCTCTCTCTCTCTCTCTCTCTCTCTCTCTCTCTCTCTCTCTTCCTTCCTTCTTTCCTTCCTTCTTTATCCTGCCACAGAGCCATTTGTTTAACCATGTTCATTACTGCTATATTCAGAACAGAAAGAAATTGGAAACAATCTGGATGTCCCCTGTATATGTAACCAACCGTCTTATTAAATAAGAAACACAGAACCAATGCAAAGAAGAAAGCCAAGAGGTCAGAGCTAAGAGCCAAAACCTTACCCTTCCTCCTGCGGTGGTCCTACCTCTCCAAAAGAGAGCTACTTCCTGTATTAAAGTCTTTATATAGACTTTCAGTTCTGCCTTCTCATTGGTTGTAAACCCAACCACATGACCGCCTCGTCACTGCCTGTCTGTATAGACCTCCAGGTCTTCTATGGTTGGTATTGAGATTAAAGGCATGTGTCTCCAATGCTGGCTGTATCCCTGAACATACAGAGATCTACCTAGCTCTGCCTACCAAGTACTGGGATTATAAGCGTACACCACCACCGCCCAGCTTTCCTATGCCTTGCTAATAGCTCTGACCCCCAGGCAACTTTATTTATTAACATACAAATAACATTTTAGTACAAAATAAAATATCACCATAGTCCCCCAATAGAAGAATGGATAAAGTAAATGTAGTACACATATAAACTGAGAACATGATCCCTCCAAGATATGGTTGAGGGGAAGGTTTTTTTTTTTTTTTTTTTTTTTGGTTTTTCCAGACAGGGTTTCTCTGTGTAGCTTTGCACCTTTCCTGGAACTCACTTGATAGCCCAGGCTGGCCTCAAACTCACAGAGATCCTCCTGGCTGAGGGGAAGGTTTTTATTGTAGATATGAAGGAATGTACAGCCAGAGGTGTCTGGAAGAGTCTAGAGCAGGGAGAGAAAGTGGGACACTGAAAACGGCCAGCAGACTGAATGAATTATTTTTATTTTCAGCAGACTGAAAAGGTCATGAGAGGAGAGGGGCAGGGTGGGGTAGAGAATGGGAGAGGAGAAGAAAGAGACACCAAGAGAAGGGGCAAGAGAGGAAGACAAAAGAGAGGACCAACAAGGCACATGGCTGAAATGGCAGAGTAATATAGGAATGAGAAGCTGGGGGACGGGAAGCCCATGAGCTAGAGAAGTTTAGGGTAGTGTTCCCCCCCCCCCCCCATCCCCTGAGGGTGAGAAGAGAGGAGAGGAGCCACAGGTACTGAGCTTGGAGGCCAGCATGTGCTTTGGTATGCTAATAGGTACCACTGATAGCCATTTGTCCCAGATAAGGAAATGGCTCCTTTGGGAGAAGGAAACAGGCCTGAGAATTTGAGGGAGTGTTTACTTTGGACCTGACAGAACATTTACACAATGGAGTATTACTCAGCTGTTAAAAAAATGAAATCACCCCCACCCCCACTTGATCCCTCCTGTTCCCAATTCCACCTGCCCCAGTCCACCCTTGAAATCTATTCTATTTCCCCTTTCCAGGGAGATTCTTGCATCCCGCCCCCTTAATACCTCCTTGTTACCTATGTTGGATCCGGGGTCATGCAAATAATGGGGACAGACCACCAAAGTCTGTTAAACCAGAAGCAAACTTTATTTTATTCCAGAAAAAAAAGAAAAAAAAAAAAAGGAAAGAAAGAAAGAAAGAAAGAAAGAAAGAAAAGAAAGGAGAAAAAAAAATATCTATCACAGTAGGGCAAAAAAGCTTATCAGCTAGTTGAGACCACAGCCAGAGTTAGATTTTGAGGCTGTGGCAATGGAGGCAGGTTCTAGCCACCTTTTTATAGTAAGGGCATCAGGCATGAGGTACATGCTAGAAGTCACATAGAAACATCTATTAAAAGTTAACATTGGTCCAGCCAGTTGTTGGCTATAAGGGGCAAGGGGGTTAAAAGTTAACTCCTGGTTATTGACAGAGGAGCTGGCTGTAAGCAGAGAGCCATTGTTAGAAGTTAACCTTTAGAGCTGATGACTGCCAGCTTTTTTTTTTTTTTAGGTTTACAATTTTATATTTCTATATTCCTGATCCTTCACCTAGCCTCTCTGAGTCTGTGAATTGTAGCACGATTATCCTTTACTTTATATCTAGTATCCACTTATGAGTGAGTACATACCATGTTTGTCTTTCTGGGTCTGGGTTACCTCACTCAGTATGATTTTTTTCAAGTTCTATCCATTTCACAATGTCATTGTTTTTAATAGTTGAGTAATACTCCATTGTGTAAATGTACCACATTTTCTTTATCCATTTTTCAGTTGAGGGACATCTAGGTTGTTTCCAGTTTCTGGCTATCATGAATAAAGTATCTATGAATGTAGCTGAGCAAGTGTCCTTGTGGTATGATTGAGCATTCCTTGGGTATATGACCAATAGTGGGTCTTGTGGTAAATTGATTCCCAGTTTTCTGAGAAACTGCCGCACTGACTTCCAAAGTGACTATACAAGTTTGTCCTCCCACCAGCAATGGAGGAGTGTTCCCTTCCTCCACATCCTCTATACTATGAGCTGTTACTTGTGTTTTTGATCTTAGCCATTCTGACAGGTGTAAGATGGAATCTCAGAGTCATTTTGATTTGCATTTCCCTTATGACTAAGGATGTTGAACATCTCCATAAGTGTTTCTCAACCATTTTGGTTTCCTTTGTTGAGAATTCTCTGATTAGTACTGTACCCCATTTTTTTTATTGAATTATTTAGTTTGTTGGTGTCTAATTTGTTGAGTTCTTTGTATATTTTAGATATTATCCCTCTATCAGATGTGGAGTTGGTGAAAAATCTTTTCCCATTCTCTAGGCTGCCAATTTGTCCTATTGACAGTGTCCTTTGCCTTACAGAGGCTTTTTAGTTTCCAGAGGTCCCATTTATTAATTATTGATCTTAGTGCCTGCACTATTGGTATTCTATTTGGGAAGTTGTCTCCCGGGCCAGTGTGTTCAAAGCTATTTACCACTTTTTCTTCTATCAGGTTCAATGCATCTGGTTTTATGTTGAAATATTTGATCTAATTGGACTTGAGTTTTGAGCAGGGTGATAGATATGGATCTATTTATATTCTTCTGCATGCAAACATCTAGTTAGACCAGCACCATTTGTTGAAGATGCTTTCTTTTTTCCATTGTATATTTTGGGCTTCTTTATGAAAAATCAGGTGTCCATAAGTATGTGGATTTTTGTATGGGTCTTCAATTCAAATCCATTGTTCTAACTGTCTGTTTTTATGCTAACAGGGAAGGAGAAAATACTGGGAGAAAGGACTGCAATTAGGGCCATTTTGGGGGTGAGGAGAAAACCTGGTGCAATGGAAATTCCATGGAATCCTCGAGAGTAACCCTAGTGAAAACTCCTACAAATGGAGACATGGAGCCTGAACTGGCCGTCTTCTATAAGGCTCCAAGTGGATCAACTGGGACACCAACCAGCCATAAAACTTTTGACCTACAATTTGTCCTGCCTGCAGAGTGTTCTGGGAATAGAGCCTACAGAATAGTTATCATAGAGACCAAAGAGACTTCATTTAGCAACTGATGAGGGAGATGCAGAGTTCTACAGCCAACCATTAGGCAGAGCTCTGTGAGTCCTGATGAGGAGGGGTAGGAAGAATTGGAGGAACCAGAGGGGATAGGGACACCACAAGAACATGGCCCCTGTTCAACTGACTGGGACTCATGGGGGCTTGCTGAGATCAGTGATCCTGTAGGGGTCTGACCTGGAACCTCTACATATATGTTATAGCTGAGTAGCTTGGTGTTCTTGTGGGACTCCCAACAGTGGGAATAGGGGCTTCTCTGACTATTTTGTCTGTGTGTGGGACCCTTTCCCTCCTCCTGGGTCACCTCATCCAGCTTTGATGTGATGGTAATTGCCTGGTATTATTGTAGCATATTATGCCTAGTTGGTTGATGTCCCTGGCAGGCCTGCTCTTTGCTGAGGGGAGACAGAGGGATCTGGGGGAGAACAGTAGCGGTGGGAGAGAGACTTGGGGGAGGCTAGGGAAGGGAAACTGTGGTTGGGATGTAATATATGTGAGAATAAAAAAATTGTATACCCTCCCAAAAAAAGCTATCATTAAAAAAAATGAAGTCATGAAATTCTCAGGTAAATGGCTGGAACTAGAAAAAAATCAGCCTGAGTGAAGTATCACAGACACAGAAAGACAAATATGGTATATACTCACTCATATGTAAATATTAGCTCTTAAGTCAATGATAACTAAGCTACAATCCATAGAATCATAGAGATTAGGTGTAGAGTAAGGGACTAAGGGGAACAGATATCTTGTTAGAAAAGGGAACAGAATAGATAGTTATGGATAGATGAGGGAGACTGAAATGGGAGGATCAAGAGGGAGGGAAGAAGGGGATGAGGAAGGGAATATGAAGAGAGATAGTTAACTAAGGGCTGTTTGAGGGGTAGTATGGAAACCTAACACAGTAGAAACTTCATAAAATGTGTACACACACACACACACACACACACACACACACACACACACACAACTGAAATCACCAAATAATGGGAAAGACAGAGACCAAACCAGCCATCTCTTGTCACCAAATAAAGCTTCTAGTCCTGGGATTGGGTTCCATTTATTTGAGTTGCTGGCCTAAAGGGTCCCATTGGAATCCCCAAGCAATCCAGGCTCTTGCCAAGCCTATATAGGTTGCTCTCCACAAACTGATAGCAAGGCCTCATTGTTGAAGACAATACCTACACAACTGATTAAATATGAAGAAGTCAAGATGGTATCTACATAGAGCCTTCACGCCTACATTCTAGCAACTTTGGTGTAGGAAGGTACTCTTTAGGCTACCAAAGGAGAAATGTAAGCTCCAACCTAGCCACAAAACCCTTTGATCTATAATGGTGTCCTGCCTGTAAGATATGCTAGTGCAATGGTGGCACAAACTTGTGAGAGTAACCAACCAATATCTTATTTAATATAAGGCCCCCTCCATGAGATGGAACCAATACCAGACACCACTTGAGTGACCAAGAACCTGAGAGTAGACAGCCCAGGGACCTAGGGTAAAACCAAATACTATTGTTCTAAAAAAGTGTAGCAATAAAATGACTCCTAATGACATTTTGCTATCCTCATAGATCAGCCATCATCCTGCAGCAGATGGAAACACACACCAAACTAAATACCAAATAACAAATTAAAAATATATTTATTTATTGTGTATTTATTATTGATTGTGGGTATTGTTTGTGTGACCCACAGCCATACATTATGCAAGGTGTGAGAGACCTTGGAATATTCATCCCTGAATGGAATGTCTTCATCAAATCTTCCCTTCAGGGCTTCAGAAGGGGAGGCAGAAAGAGTGTAAGAGCCAGAGGGGATAGAGGACACCAAGAAAATAAGGTCTTCTAAATTGACATTGTTGTTTATGCCACGGCGCTGCGCCTCATGGCTGGTCACCACCTGAGGAGCGTGCTGATGAAAAGAATCATAGCCATGGTTACCTTTTTAGAGCTTTATTGGGGGGGGGGAGAGAAAGAGAGAGAGAGACAGACAGAGAGACAGAGAGAGAGAGACAGAGAGAGACACGGGGGGGGGGAGGGAGAGAGGGGGGCCGATGGGAGGAAGGAGCAGAAAGGAGAGGGGATAGAGAGCACACAGAGGGCCCACCCGCTTTTTAGGCTGGGATGCCATCGAAGGCTGATGACGTAAGTAAGGACCGAATCCTTACATCCCAGACTTTCCCTTATAAAAAAGCAGGTAGATGGGACTAGGGGCTTCGTTCCTCACAAAAACTGCTTCCAGCTGACTTTTGGACGTTGGTTGGCTCTGGGGGGATGAAGAAGGGGAGTTTTCCGAGGTAGACAGGTGTTGTGGAATGCTGTCTGCCATCCATTTGCTCTGGAGACATGTATTCCTCTTGGCTGTGGTTAGGAACTTTTTGTTTGACAAGATGCTGTTGACACAGAAAAAAACTTTTAGCTGTTACAGTTTCTTATTTGATGATCTCTGGACTCCGGTTCTATGGTGGTCCTGTACCATTAGCTGAACAGTGAGTTAGAACAGGGAACTGGGAAGAGAAAAGCTTGTGGTGCATGAGAATTTATTTTTTTGGAATTAGGGACAAGGCAAAGATCAGGGCCCTGTCTGTATGTATGTGAGAAACACAGGCAGTGGATCTGGAGTGAAACAATGAGCTCTTATTTTAGGTGGAAATCTTTTTTCATTAAGTAACTCTGAAAGTGGAATTAAATCTGGTGAGGTGGTAAGGCTGTCCTCTGTACCCGACAATAAAGGAGAGGTGACATCCCAAAACTCCCAGGACTGAGTCAGTGGCTCTGGTGTCCAGAAGGAAAGAAACGGATCGCTTCCCTGCTGCGTTCTGGGTTCCCTGCCATGTCTGTAGCCAAGCCTAAGTCTGCTGGAGGTCTTAGCTTGATGTACCCATGCATCTTGGTGCCTGGGGACAGTCAGCTGACTCATTGTCTTTCTAGGTGACACTTTTAACAAGGCTGTCGATGGCCTGGCAGGGCATTCGCTAGCCCGTGGCCTTTTCCTCACTTAAAACAGGGACCCAACAGCTTTTGGGAGTCAGCGAGTGCCAGCACTTGGCAATTTTGTTTTTGGGCTTTTATCTCTTCCCTGGCATACCTTAAATGCCACAGATGACTCTTTTGCCTATGGGGTCAGGAGCCTTGCTCTCCAGAGGTCTGGGGAACAAGAGACAAATTTTACTCCATGTCCTGATTTTTTTTTTTTTTCCTGATGATTGATGGCTTAAGGACAGCTTTTGGAAGATCTGTCAGTAGGCTATAAGCTGATTTTTGGCTTAAGAGCCATCCTGATTATTGTAAACATTTGTATGGATCTTAGCCGCTTCCAGACTCATCTGTGTTTCTCAAGGCAGTTTGAGAATGAGTGGGTGGAGTTAAGGTGAGTTAGGGTGAGTCATAGAAGCCGCCTAAGCCCGCCCATTTGAAAAGGTTGCACATGGCAGACACAGAAATGGGGAAGGGGAAGGGTTTAGAACTTTAACAGAAAGCTTGGAGATAAAGTAACTCTTATTTGCCCGTTTGCTGGCAGAAGTTCCCACAACTCTGTTATGTGGCCAGGTTTACCGATGCCCGCCCCATCCGCCAATGTATCTGCCTCTTTGTCCCATGGCTGTAGCCGAGAGAAAAAATAAAAAATTAAAATAACAAACTGGGATCAGACTACAATCTTGGGCATCTTCAAAGAGTGGAGAGAGATCCATGAATCAGCTCAAGTCACCGTTCCTCTTCATCAAGGGAAGGTGAGGGCTCAGCTGCACTGCAGTTGGTCCACCTGGTAGACCCGAGACAGCATTTACTTTCTCGTCAGAAACGAAAATGTGCCATTGCCAGTACAGCCCGAGGACAACCCCCGGGGTGTCCATCGAAAAGAATATAGCTCAGACTACAGCTGCGAGAACAGCAGACTTACTGTGGTGAAGAATCATGGCGGTAGCGGTGTGGGGGTCCAGCAAAGGCAGCAAGGGACCTCGCACTTGCAGTCTCGCGGTCTCGCTGGATGGGGGAAGAGGCAGCAGTGGTCACAGCAGGTCCTCGGTGCTTGGTGGTGTATCCGAGTCTGAATGGCACCAGTGTTGTTTATGCCACGGCGCTGCCCCTCATGGCTGGTCGCCGCCTGCCGCGGCCATGCCGGTGGAGGAGCGTGCTGATTAAAAGAATCATAGCCATGGTTACCTTTTTAGAGCTTTATTGGGGGGGGAGAAAGAGAGAGAGAAACAGACAGAGAGACACAGAGAGAGAGACAGAGAGAGACACGGGGGACGGGGAGAGAGGGCCCACCCATTTTTTAGGCTGGGATGCCATCGAAGGCTGATGATGTAATTAAGGACCGAATCCTTACAGACATGATCAAAGCTCATATGAATCCAGAGACTGAAGCAGCAAGCACAAGGCCTGCACACGTCTGCACCAGGTCCTCTGTGTTTATATTATGGCTCCAGGTTAGTGTATATGGAATTCCTGAGTGTGTGAGTGAGTGGGTCTCTGGTTCTTATCCCTTCTCTTGGGCTCTTTTTCTTCTGTTCATTTTGCTCAATTCCAATGTATTAGTTTTTGTTTTATCTTATTATATTTTTATTATCATCCCTTCAAGGCCTGTTTGTTTTTTAATGAGAAACAAAAAGGGAGTGGATCTGGGTGGGAGGGGAGGTGGGGGAGAACTGGGAGGAACAGGGGGAGGAGAAACCACAATGAGGATATATTACGTGGAAAATTCTATTTTCTTTTCCTTTTTTGCTTTTGTTTTTTGTTTTTTTTTTTCTGAACAGGGTTTCTTTGTGTAACAGCCTTGGCTGTTCTAGAAACTTGCTTTGTTGACAGGCTGTCATTGAACTCACAGAGATCTATCTGCTGGGCTTAAAGGTGTGCGCCACCACAGTGTGGCAAAAGAAATTTATTTTCAATAAAAGGGAAAAAAATAAAAGCTACATATTTATTCATCCATTGTATGTGGTGTATATCACTTGTGCGTCTGGGTGCATGTTAGCACTCATGAAGGAAAGAGGCAACACTGAGTGCTCTTCCCTGCCACTCTCTGCCTGTAGGGCCCTGGCCCCCTGTTTTGGGTAGCTGTTGCCTTGCTTGCTGACCTTGACCAGATGCCCTCCCTATGCTGATTCCCTGCTGGTTTCCACCCTCCTGAATGCTTAAGGGAAGTTTCTTGTTTGTATATCCTGCATATCGGGCATTAACAGCTTAGATGCAAGAATGTAGAACATCTATAGCAAACTTCTGCCCTCCGGGGTTCTCCCATTGTGTTGTAAGCCTGTATTTAAGGCCTCCTCCTTCCTTCAATAAATGGCATTCTGCTGAGGCGAGTGACCCGCTGTCTCTTGTCTCTGTTTTTTGATCCACAGCCCCTCGCTCGGACATGGCATGGTGAATGGGTGGTGGTAGTGCGGGCGTTACTGCAACATCTGCCTTGTCACTGAAGCTGGACGTGGGCTGGCAGCCTCAAGCCCCATTCTCTTTCCTCCAGCCACCATATCTCTGGTTACAGGTGTTATCAGCCACGCCTGGCATTTTACATAGGTTGTCCGGGCTTAAACTCAGTTCCTCATGCTCGCACAGCAAGTGCTCTGATCTACTTAGCTAATTCCCCAGATCCATCAGTGACGGTCTGTACCCTGTCCCTGTTGCAGGGAGTTGCAGGAAGACTCTGGTATGCAACCAAGAGCATCATTTCTGTCTAGAGCAACATTCCTGTCTACAGCATCATTCTTGTCTAGTGGCATTTGAGGTTAAGTGGTTACCATCTGAGAAAGCCTTCTGTAGTTAGAAACTATTCAAGGTGTGGTCTGTGTGGGAAGAGAGGAAAGGGCATCTCTAAAGCATGGGAGTGAGTGTGGGATTGATACCTGCTGGGAGAGTGAAAATCAGTTTTCTCCCATGTCACTGGGTATATCAACCACAGTCCAGGGTTGGCACAATGCCAGCACACAACATGGACTGTATTTTTTTTGTTCCATTCTTGCTTTATTATTTTTTGTCTTATTGTTTTTTGTTTTCATTTTTTAAATTTTTTTGAGAGAGATACTTAAAGTTGGTTGGAAGGATCTGAGAGGAGTTGGGAGAGGAAAGGAGGGTGATCAAACTACACAGTATGCAAACATTTTTAAATAAAAAAATTAAAAAAGGGGAAAAAAAAAAGAGTGACTGCTGGGGATTGGGAACAGTGGCTCAGGTGGCTCACACCTTTAATTCCAGCACTCAGGAGGTAGAGGCAGGTGGATCTCTTTAAGGCCAGCCTGGTCTACATATTGAGTTTCAGGACAGTTATGAAAGGGAAAAATCAGTAGCCATCTTGAGAGATGCTTCCCCCTCCCCTCCTCCAAAGGTATTTGCTGACCAGCAGTTTTAGAAGCGATTAGAAATTGAGCCGGGCGGTGATGGCGCACGCCTTTAATCCCAGCACTCGGGAGGCAGAGCCAGGCGGATCTCTGTGAGTTCGAGGCCAGCCTGGGCTACCAAGTGAGTTCCAGGAAAGGCACAAAGCTACACAGAGAAACCCTGTCTCGGAAAAACCAAAAAAAAAAAAAAAAAAAAAAAAAAAAAAAAAAAAAAAAGAAAAAGAAAAAAGAAATTGAACTTATAAGGCTGGGATAATAAATCTATGTATACTGGACTTGACAAAACAAGATATGGGGAGTAATGGGCTCCACTGACCAGAAGTTGACCTTAGAGGAGTATAGGACTGCAACAATAAATCTGAATGTGTCAACAAAAGCAGGACATAGGGAATAAAAATTTATGTCTCTATAGATACCCCAAATCCTGCTAGCAATTAGTAACCTTGTGCTTACTTCATCCCTACCCCCCTCGTCCAATCCCAAGTTGCATGTAAGCTTTTCCTATATAAACCCCTTAAAGTGAGTGCTCGGGGCGTTCTCCTCCTCCTGCTGTGTCGGATGCTGGACCAAGTTTGCTTGTTTTGTTAATAAAAACCTCTGTGTGCTTGCATCGGATAATGGCTCTGTGGTGGTCTTGCTTGGGGGTCTTGCAACCTGGGCACAACAGTTACAGCTAAACAACTCTTGTCTCAAAAAAAAAAAAAAAAACGCGATTTGTTTTTGAAAATACTGAACTTCTTATCAGCTTGCTCCTGTATCCTATCTTTTAGTGCTATATTTTGAGTAGGTTCCCCTAAAGTCCGTATGTTGGGGCTCTAAGGTCTCAGTGCTGCAGTGTTGGGACCTGGGGGCTTGTGGGAGATGTTTGCGTTGTGGGGCAGATATGTCCTAAATGGATCAATACCTTTTTCTTTTCTTAAACTTTTTTTGTTACAGTTGTGTGTGTGTGTGTGTGTGTGTGTGTGTGTGTGTGTACATGCCATAGTGTTTGAGTAAAGGTCAGAGAATAACACGAAGGAGTCAGGAGTCGTCTCCTCTTTATCCTGTGGGTCCTAGGTTTGAACTCAGATCATCAGTCTTGGTGGCAAGTTCTTTCACCTGCGGAGCCCTCTCACCACCTCCCCAACCCCCACACCCGGTCCCCCGCTTCTGGCAATGTTTAGTGTAGATCAGGCTGGTCTCCCAAATGAGTTGCATCCCTAGCTCCAGAATTAGCACTTCTGTCAGAAAAGGTTAGCGCTCTCAAGCAGGTTTGTTCTTCCTCTTCCTGCTAAAGCAGCAGGGAGTCTTAACCAGTAACAAGTGCCCAGAAACATGTACCGAAACAAACCTTTTTTTTTTTTTTTAAAGAAATTAATCCATCTCATATATTCTGTTGTAGCCATAGAAAACAGATGAAGTGAGGATGGAGATGCAGATCAGCGCCCTGAGTTCCAAGCTCTGAACGGAGTGGGTGGAGGGTGGAGGAGAGAATTGGTTCATTAGTGAACAGTGCAGTTCCACGCATTGCCCACCAGGGGTAGCTGTTCATAAATCAAGCTGGTTAATGTCCAAATAGCCTGCCTAGGAGTTCACATCCCTGCCTGGGTACTGCTCCTCAGGACGTCTTTTAAACCTTCTTTCTGCGACCTCAGCATTGCATCCTTGGCCTTCAATGTGTTTACATGCTAGGCCATGTGGGGGATTTACCCCAAACACCTCAGCTCGGGTTCCCTGTAACTCAGTGGTTTCTAAACTTCCTAATGCTGCGTTCCTTTAATACAGTTCCTCATGTTGTGATGACCCCCAACCATAAAATTATTTCGTTGCTACTTTATAACTGTAATTTTGCTACTGTTGTAAATCATAACGTAAATATCTGATATGCAGACCTCGTGAAAGGGTTGTTTGATCCCAAAGGGGTCAAGACCCACAGCTTGAGAATCACTGCTCTAACTCCCAACAGGGGTCCTCGGATACCTCTCTGTTCACGGTCAAATATTAAAATTATTATTTTTGAGGCAGGAACTCTCAGAGGTCTGTCTACTTCTGCCTCTTGAGTGCTGGAATTAAAGGTGTGCACCCCCATGCCTAGATACAATTATGTTTATGTATGATATATGTATGTATGTATGTATGTTTGTATGTATGGTGTGTGTGTGTGTGTGTGTGTGTGTGTGTGTGTGTGTGTGTGTGTATGCATCTCTGTGTGAATTCAGACGTTCCTGTGTGGAAGTTAGGTGTGTTGGTCAAGTGTTTGAAAACATGATCTTTTGTTTGTTTTTCTTTCTATTATGTATGTCAGACTGGGTGGGACATTCTGTCTTTATCTCCCATCTCTGTATAGGAGTGCTGGGATTATAGATGTCTGGACTGTCATGTCTGGATTTATGTAGGCTCTGGGGATTCCAATTTAGGTCTTCACACTTGTGTGGCAAGTGATTCACCCACTGAGCCACCTCCCACCCCTTCCACAGCTGACTGTGAGACCTTCTTCCCATTTCCCGCTGACCACAGGGAAAAGTGATATTGCATTTAAAGGCATGGATTCAGTTTAACCTCGGATGGAGCATTACTTTCTTGCTTTGTGCCTCAGTTTCCTCACTTGGATAGGTTGGATATTGAAGGTATATGCCGGGTAAGTTCAAGGCAAGCAATCAGAAATTCTGAATGGTTGGGGTTATTTGGTAGCGTGCTTGCCTAGTGTGCATGAAGTCCTGGGTGTGATCCCTAGCACGGATCACATCAGGCATGGTGGCCTGTCATCCATGGGAAAAAAACAAACAAACAAACAAACAAACAAACCCAGAAATTCTGAAAGGCATTGGTGTGGCTTAGAGGATGTTTCAGTTGGAGACAGAAGAAAGGACTCTGTCCTTTTCCCTCTAGATCCTTCCGAAAGAGTCTGAGGTGGCTGAAATGAGAGTCTCTAGCTTTAGCCAGTCCTGAGTGGTTAGACCAGCATCTCCCCTTCCGCATGTGTTCTCAAGGGGCTGTGTACTTCCAGGACCCTGCCACAGACACCAGGTGGGGACAGCCCTGGCAGGAAAGCCACCAGCTTTGGGCTGGGGCCCCGGGGTGTCACTTTTGACGTAAGCACCGGAGACTCTACCACAGAGTTTGAAGGTCTGTACATGGCTGATGTGGCTCACACAAGACTCACAGGGGAAGCGGTGACCAGGCTGAGGTGAGTCCCAAGCAGCTAAAGGCCCAGTCAGGGTGGTGAGTTTCAGCAGTGGTGGGGGACTTGGGGGAGTCACATGCCCACCTTCTCCCCTCAGCCCACCTTCCCCTCAGCCCACCTTCCCCTCAGCCCACCTTCTCCTCAGCCCACCTTCCCCTCAGCCCACCTTCCCCTCAGCCCACCTTCCCCTCAGCCCACCTTCCCCTCAGCCCTCCTTCCCCTCAGCCCTCCTTCTCCACAGCCCACCTTCTCCACAGCCCACCTTCTCCTCAGCCCTCCTTCTCCTCAGCCCACCTTCTCCTCAGCCCTCCTTCTCCTCAGCCCACCTTCTCCTCAGCACTCCCTCTCCCCTCAGCCCACCTTCTCCTCAGGCCACCTTCTCCTCAGCCCACCTTCCCCTCAGCCCACCTTCCCCTCAGCCCACCTTCCCCTCAGCCCTCCTTCCCCTCAGGCCACCTTCCCCTCAGCCCTCCTTTCCCTCAGCCAACATTCTTCCTATGACCCATCTTCTCCCAGTAGTCTAGTTTTTCCAGACTATCTTCCAGAAAGCCTACCTTTCCCCCCAAGTCCACCTTCTCCAGCCTGCCTTCTCCTCCAGTCATTTTCTCCCCACAGCTCACTTTCTCTCCAGTCTTTGTCCTCTCACTGTTCACCTTGCCTTTTCTCAGAGGAGAACTAACCTCTCATCTTGTGTCTTTACTTTTCTCGTAGGCATCCCTCCCACACCCAGCCCTCTACAGAGTGAGGCTCAGGTTCACCACCAGCAGCTTTAGTAACAACAAGCAACTGAGCAAGCATAGGTGCTAGGCAACTCTGGAAACACCACTGAGTCCCTGGTCCTTTTGGTCTATGACTCCATTTGTGTGCTTGGTCGTGGGGTGGGGTGAGGGAAGTGGGGTACTGGAGGACCCTGAAGATGAAATGTGAGGGAACCCAGGGAATCTGGTTGCTGTGAGGCTCCAAGAAGTTATTCTTGGGAATTTGCTGGAGGAACTGTTGTAGAGTCCAGTTCTATCCTAGAACCTGCTGGTCAGGTAGGTTAGCAGACCCTCTGTGGAAATCTAGTTGTCACAAAGATGTGACCCAAGTTCTATAACTCTTATCCCAATTCTTGGGAATATTTTCATAAACATAACGAATTGTCTATTTTGGGGGTAGAATTCCAGTCTAAGTGTTAAAACTTCATGTTTTATGTCCACCCAACCCAAAGGTCAGAATACGCAGATTTTTAAATAGTTTTGTACATAAAAGAGTTGCATGGTGTGGTGGCAGAGGTCAGTGCAGGCTGTCTTCTTCAGTCATGCTCCACACCTTTTATTTTTCTCTTCTCTTTTCTTTGAGCCAGGGTTTCATGTAGCCCAGGCTGGCCTCCAGCTTAGTATGTTACAGAGGTTGATGACTTTATGCTCCTGACTCTCTCTCATGCCTGCACCTACGGAAGGCTGGGATTACAGGTTGTGCGACCATGCCCAGTTTATCTTTAAAAGAATTATTTTGGGTGTAGAGGGTGTGTGTGTGTGCACCATAGCATACATAGCACACATGAGGGGCTCAGGGGACAGCTTACAGGAGTCATTTCTCTCCTCTCATCATGTGGGGCCCAGGAATCGAACTTGCTTTTCTCCCCTCTCCTTCTTTCCCTTCCCATTTTTCCTTTTCTGCTTTATCTGTCTCTGTGTGGTTTTTCTCTTTTTCTTCTTCTGTCCGTCCACACTAAATTTCCTATTTCTTATTTAGTGTAGTGCGTGTGTGATATGTGTGTGCATACTTGTGTTTGGGAAGGCAAGTGTGTGTGTGTGTGTGTGTGTGTGTGTGTGTGTGTGTGTGTATCACAGCACATGTATAGATGGAGGTCCGAGGTCATCTTCAGGTGTCAGTTCTTGTCTTCCACTTTGTTTGAGGCAGCCTCCCCCCACCTTGTTTGAGACAGGGCCCCCATCTTGTTTGAGACAGGGCCCCCATCTTGTTTGAGGCAGGGCCCCCCATCTTGTTTGAGGCAGGGCCCCCCCTCCCCATCTTGTTTGAGGCAGGGCCCCCCATCTTGTTTGAGACAGGGACCCCCATCTCGTTTGAGGCAGGGCCCCCCTCCCCATCTCGTTTGAGGCAGCTCTCTCCTATCCCGCACAGATAGCAGGCCTGTGAGCTGCTGGGTTTTTTCTTCCCCTACTTCTCATCCCCTTATAGGAACAGTGGAATTACAGATTCCCATGTATCTGGCTTTTATGTGGGTGCTGGGCATTCAAATTCAAACCCTCATGCTTGTGCAACAAGTGCTCTTACTCACTGAGCCATCCCCCGGCATCGTGCTGCCTTTTCATTCGAGCATTTATTGAAGCTGGTGTCTTGGTGCATGCCTGTTATCCCAGAACTTGGGGGACAGTGTGTGTGTGAGGCAGATGGTGCCTTCTGTATCTGACGTGGGGCTGTACCCAGAAAATCTATTTTTAGGTTGACTTTTCAGATTTATTTTATTTTATGTGTATGGGTGTTTTGGCTGTGTATATGTCTATCCATCATATCTGTGCCTGGTGCCCATGGAGGTTAGAAGAGATTGCTGAATACCCTGGAACTAGAGTAACAGATGGTTGGAAGCCACGTGTAGGTGCTAGGAACTGATCCTCAGTTCTCTGTAAGTGCAAAAAGTATTCTTAATTGCTAAGCTATAGCTCTCCAGTGCCACCCACGGAATCTTAATATGGTTGCCTAAACAAGAGCTACACAGGACAATGCCAGTTGATATCCCAGTTGGATGGGGAGTCTCACAAGGCACACCCTTAAATGAAGAGCTACAGGCAATTACTGACTGCTAAGAGAGGGAGAACTGGCCTTTCCCAGGGCAAGCCCTGATAGGTTTTCCAATCCTGAGTGGTCAGCCCTAAGGACATGTACATATAAGCAACACTAAGTGGACTTAGAAAGCTGTATTTATACACACACACACACACGCACACACGCACACATGCACACACCCACACCAATAATAATTAAACAAGAGGCCATGAATTTGACAGGGAGTTGGGGGGCATAGGAAGAGTTAAATGGGAGAGAGGATTGAGTTGAAATGATGTAAATATAGCACTCATGTATGAAATTCTCAAAAATACTAATAAAAATGAAAGATAGCAAGATCCAGGCCATCCTGGGCTATATAGTGAGAGTTTATGTCAAACACAATTAAAATATCAATACCCTCCACACACATTCACTGAGAAAGCATGATATGCCTAGAATTTGGTTGTAGCAGTTACCTGGGCCCTATGCCAGTGGGCATAAGAGGTGGTAACCTTTCCTCTCCACTGCTCATATTTGTTGCCTGGAATGGGAGTCAGTGGCTTGAGTAGATCAAAAAATATGGTTATTTGAAAGAAACATGTGAACTGGGCTTGCTCCCTAGACTTCAAGGCTGACTGAGGAGTGTGGTGGGTGAGGCAGATGTTGGAATCCATGTAAGTATAAGGAGATTTTCTTGTTGTTTGGTGTTTTTGTTTTTTTTTTTTTTTTTTTTTTTTTTTTTTTTTTTTTTTTTTTTGAGAACAGAGAATGTTTTACATACTGGCAAAGGGGACCAGCCAAGCTGGTATCAGAGTGGAGGGCATTCCTGATAGGGAATAGCCAATATCAAGGCCCTGAGGCAGAACTGTGCCTAGCATGCTGGAAGAACAGTCACTATCCCATGTGGTATATGGTTGAATCAGAGCGAGCAAGGAAAACATTAGAAATCCACATTATAACATCCTCCTTCTCCACCTCCTCTTTCTCTTCTCTTTATTCTCTTTTTCCTCTCCTTCCTTCTCCCCATATCTTCTTTTTCCTCCTCTCATCTCCTCTTCCTCTTCCTTCTCCTCCTCTACTCCTTTTCTTCCCCCTCTTTCTCTTCTTTCTCTATTCCATCTCCTCTCCATCTCCTCCTCTTTTTCCTTCTCCTTCTTTCTCTGTCTCCTCTTCTTCCCCCTCTTCCTTCTCCTCATTTTCCTCCTCCTTTCAGTCTCCTCTTCCTCCTCCTCAATGAACCCAGAGCTTCATGCACTCTGGGAAAGCATTTTACAACCATTACTTCTGATCAAGCTGCCCTGGGTTCCAGGCAGGCATCCCAGGGTGTATGTCTTTATACCTAGGTCCAGTTTATGAGTCCTTTTATCTAAAGCAGGACCTCTCTTCTGCACATTGTTGATATCTGAGTGACTAATACTTTATCTTGGGGGCTGTGCTGTGTATTATATGACCTTTAGCGGTAGCCTTGGTCTCTAGTCACTAGACTGCTGCTGTGTCTCAATAGTGCTGCTGCCCTAACCCAATAGCTTCCCTAGATACTGTCAAATGTCCCAGAGGTTAGAGTCACTGTCTAAAATCTGGAGGGCTGTGTGGCAGCATGTGTAAAGGCTCTTGGGTTGTTTTTATTTTGTTTTTTTTTTTTTTTTTTTTTTTTTTTTTTTGTTTTGTTTTGTTTTTTGAGACAGGATTTCTCTGTGTAGTTCTGGCTGTCCTAGAACTCATTCTGTAGACCAGGCTGGCCTTGAATTCAGAGATCCACATGCCTCTGCCTCTAGAGGGCTGGGATTAAAGGCCTGGGACACCATCAGCTGGAAAAGGCCCTATGCTGGGACAGGTTGAGGGGGAGCCGGATGGGTGGAGCGTGGCCAGAATTATCTCCATCTGTTCTTGGGGGCCCCATGTGTGGGGTAAATGAATATGTTTTTGATGCGCTGAGGGTTTTAAGCAGGAAAGTGACACAATCTGATTGCATGGGCAAGATCCCTCTGGCAGATAGAGGCCTGCAAAATGCTGAGTACAGGTGGTACCAGGTACCCAGAAAAGGCTCAGATGATGCTGATGGGCATTTTGGAGGTGGGAGATGGTCACAGAATCCAGTCCTCTGAGGTTCCTCGTACACAGGTAGTCTTTTCTACAGGAATGATGATTTCTTTTTGCCCCCAGGCTTCCAGTGAGTGCTGGAAAAGGGAGATAGACTTGTTCTGAGCATCAGTTTTATTTATCTATTTATTTATTTATTGGTTTTTTTGAAACAGGGTTTGTCTGTGTAGCTTTGCGCCTTTCCTGGAACTCGCTTTGGAGACCAGGTTGGCCTCGAACTCACAAAGATCCACCTGCCTCTGCCTCCTGAGTGCTGGGATTAAAGGCCTGAGCATCAGTTTTAAAGATGGGGAAGGAAGGAACATGGCTCCAAGGGCTGGAGGCTACACTCACTCAGGGAACTCTCTGGCCCCCTGAATCCATCTCATAGTAGGGAGGTTGAGATTCCAGGACTCTATAGGCACTGAATCCTGACCTAAAATATGGACACTGTGTTCTGGCCTTGAAAGTACTCTGGGGGAATTGCTTCTAGATCTGGCCTAATTTTAGGTGTAAGAGAATTCTGGCTGTATGACTCTGATCATGTGAGTCAATGGATCTTTCGTAACCTCTTTTTCTTCTTTGATCAAAGGGATTTCAAGTGTCCTAGGCATGCTGTAAGGACCAAACAATATTTATGTTCACTCATTCGCTGTCTCATTCATTTAATAGTTATTGACACATGCTATGTGCCAGGTACATTGAGGACACAGGGGAACTAGTCTTGCCCTCAGACTCTAAAGTTATGATGGCAGAGAGATACATTAAATAAGTATGTCAGTAATTCATTCACACTTTCACAAAGACAAGACTCAAACTTTTGTTTAAGGAGGAATAGTATTCCTTTGTGGATATACACTATACTTTCTTTTATTAGTGTATATTCATTGTGCAAAATAATGGGTTTCAAAAATCACATGTGAAAAATAAAATCACATGTGGTGGTGCATGTCTTCTACGAAAGCACTCAGGAGCTAGAAATAGGAATATCAGGAATTCAAGGTCATCCTCAGATGCATTTGGGGCTACCCTGGGCTACCTGTCAGAACAAAACACATCAAAACAAAACAACAGCTAGAGAGATGGCTCAGTAGGTGAAGGTGCTTGACAAGCATAAGCCTGATGCAACCTGAGTTTGATTCTCAAAACTCACCTACAGGTGGAAGGACAGAACCAATCCTACAAAATTGTCCTCTGACCTCCACATGTATAAAATGCCCCCTTCCCCTGTCCTAGACATAATAAACAATTAGAAGCAGATTCAAAAGGAAACAAATCAATGGGTTTCATTGTAATATCTGCATACCAGTAATCCTGAGATGTGTTTATGCGTCCCATTGTCCTGGGCCCTCTCAGTCCCTCCTACTTTTATATCATGTGTACGTCCAAGTCCAGAGTCCATGTGTGGAGAGGAGCATGCTGAACAGATGTTTCTCTTTCTGAGTCTGGCTTCTCTCCTTCTGTGCTTCTGTGTGGGGTGTGTCATGCATACATGGAGGCCGGAGGGTGACCTTGGCTGTCCCACTCTATCACTCTCTCTGCCTTATGCAGTCGACAGGGTCTCTTACTGAACCTGGAGCTAGGCTGGCAGCCAAAGCTCCCCAGATGCTCTTGTCTCTACCCTACTACAGAACATGTGTGAGGTTGGGCCTAGCCTTTCATGGAGGTGCAGGGGATTCAAACTCACGACCTGGAGCTTGCCTGTCAAGCACACTTGTCCACTAAGCCATCTCCTCTGCCTCTGCTTATTTCTCTTAACTTAAAAATGTCTAGTTACATCTGTTTCCTATAAATGACTGTTTTCTTTCTTTTCTCTAAATCAATAAGTACATTTATTGCTGTGCATTGTGGTGCATGCCTTTAATCCTAGCACTCTGGAAGCAGTCACAGGTGGATCTCTATGAGTTCAAAGCCAGCCTGGTCTACACAGCCAGTTTCAGGCCAGCTAGAGTGAGACATTGTCTCAAAAAATAAAACACTTCCTCCCACCAAACTAAATCAAAACAGATCAAACCAAACCAAACAACACCTTAGCATTGAGCAGGCAGGAAGACTGTAGTCTGTTCCCCAGTAAAAAGTTTGGCATGGGTGTTTGTGCCTGAAACCCCAGTGCTGTGGTTAGGTGGAGACAGGAGGATTGCTGGGGCTTGTTCGCCTGCCAAGCAGAAAAATGATGTGTTCTATGTTCTATGATAGACTCTGTCTCAAAGAAATCTGGTGGGAAGTGATAGAGGAGGACACAGGCATGCACCTGCACACGCGTGTATAACTACTCACACGCTACAACATTCACACACACCTTTTAAAAAAAAGAAAAGAAAAACAAGCTGCAAAACAGCATTTAGGGAGATAGCTGAGTACTAGAGTGCTGGCCTGAATGCGCAGGTCCTGGGTTTAAATCCCAGACCGCAACATATACAGAACTGAATTCTGCTGTGATGGTGGGCTGAACACTGCCTGGCTTCAAGGTAACTCTTGCACCAATCCTGTGCCCATTGTGCTCCAGTGTGTCACTGACAAGGCAGAGATTGGAATGTGAGTTTGACAGGTTCCAAACACCCATGCCCACCCCCACTTCCTTCCAGTGAGCCTACTCCTGGCACTCAGGACTCCAGCTGGGTTTGTGGGTTGGGCATAGGCGGTACCAACTTCCGGCCTCCGGGTGGTGGTGGGGTGAAGGGCAAGGAGGGGAGAAAAGCAGGGGTGGGCCCATCCAGGTCTCACAGTGCTTTGCATTTTCCCCTTGAAATCTAAGTTCCCACCAAGGCCTCTCGGTTTTAGAGATGGGGTTTTGATGAGGGCTTTTGTGAAGCCAGGGGCTCACTCATTGCGAGAGTGCAGGGCCCTGAACTTCTCTCAAGGCTCCCTGAACCCTGTGAGAGTGCAATCTTTGTGGGGGCTCTGAGGCTTTTCCAGGGAATGGGCTGGGCTCTCCATGGTCGTGGGAACAGGCCCTGTGGCTCCCTTATCTTCAGCCACTTTCTGAGTCAGAAAAGATCCACACAGAACAGTGGGTCAAGAAAGGGATGGAAAAGCCATCCCTGTTTTCCTGAATGCAGCAGAGAGTTCTGTTAGACTCCAACACATCCTGGCATCTCTGCTGTGAAGACAGCTTTAGTGAGTTGAGCTGGGAAAGTCTGCCAGACCCTGAAATATTCATCTGCATCAACACCCACCCAGCAACTACACAGAGTGCCCTCCATTCTCCAAAAATCACAGTATTTATTTATTATTATTCCGGTATTTATTCAGTCTCTACTCTGTAGATCTGTGGAGATGGGGGACAGACTCGATGAGGCTGAGGAAACAGCTGAAGTCCACTACACTATTGGAGCCCAGAATAGGTACATGGGTATCTGAGTCAGTCTTGTATGTTATCTGTAGCAGATGACATTTACACTGAGATTAACTGAAAATTTTTTTAATTGATAGATTGATTGTATATATGTGTGCACACTTGTGTACATGCATGTGTGTGGAAGCTTTTTTGGGAATGTGCTTGTGCACATGTGTGTGTGTTGCTGGAGGTCGATATCAAGTATCTTTCTCAACCCCCTTCCCCAAGAGGTACATTTTCTATGTAAAAAATTTATTTATGTGTTTTGGGGGGTATGTGTGAATGTCATGGCAAGTGTACAGCAATGCTTGTGTGGAGATCAGAGGAGAATTTGTGGGACTCTGTTCTTTCCTTTTTCCATGTGGGTCTCAGGGATTGAACTGAGGTTATCAGGCTTGATAACAAATGCCTTTACCCACTGAACCATCTTGCCAGCCCTCAACATTGTATTTGAGATAGGATGTCTCACTGATAAGAACTTGACAATTTTTCTAGACTGACTGGCCAGTGGGTTCCAGGGGTCCTTAAGTGTTTACCTCCCTAGTGCTGGAGTTATGGACACATACAACCAAGCTGAGATTTTAAGTGGGTGCTGGGGATTGAACTCATGCTTACACAGGTGCTCATGCTCACACAGCAAGCAGTGTACCCATGGAGCCACCTCTCCAGCCCTGTTTCATATTTCTTGATCACTTTGCCAGGAACTGATTTATATCACCACCATCTAAGTTCCCGAAGTGCCCATCTCACCGCATCCTTGATAGCACTGAGTTTAATCGGTTTTTTAAATCTGTGCCAGTGTCAGTGGGAAAACTTGTTACGCATGGTGCCAACGAATATTTCTTTTGTTTGTGACAAGGGTGAACCAGCTTCCTATGTGATTGCTTGAGCTTTCTCTCCTCCCCTCTCACTCCCAATCAGGGTCTCATGTAGCCCAGGCTGGCTTGGTTCTTGAACTCTTGATGATGATTGCCTCCATCTTCTCATTGCTGGGATGACAGGTGTGCACCACTGTGAACATATGCTTTGGCTTTGCAAATGTCCCTCTTGATTGTGTTCAGGAGTCCTCCACCCACGGGAGTTTGTGGTCATTTCCACCCCTCCCTGATTTAGCACAGAAAGCATCTGTGGCTGTTATTTGGCCATGTAGGTGGGGAATTTGTGAGGTAGCCTACTTCCTGTCATTTGATTCATCTGCTTTTTCTCAATTTTTTGTCCACGTAAAGTTTTAAACTTCTCTTCTGCTGGCCACTTGGTTTCTAAGGATGCCTAGTTTCACCCTTGCCTTCGAGTCTTTGGGTTCAAAGAAGAAAGTTTGAGGATAGGTGATATATATAGTTCAGTGGGCAGAGAACTCACCCAGCATGAACAAAACCCTGGGTTCCAGTCCCAGCACCACTAAATTAGGTATGGAGGCAAATATCCATAAGACCAACACTGGTGGAGGCAGGAGGATCAGGAGTTCAAGGTGAGCCTCAGCTACACAGAGCACTTGAGGCTAGCTTGAGGTATGTGAGATCTTGCCTAAAAAAGTTGATTGGGATGTAGTAGTACTTTCCTGTTAGTACTGCCAGCCCACAAATAATGACATGGAGACTTCTTATTAATTATGAAAGCTTGGCCTTTAGCTTAGACTTGTCCCCAACTAGCTCTTATAACTTAAATTAACCTACTTTTATTAATCTATATTCTGTCATGTTGCTTTTTTACCTCTCCACCATTATGTATGTCTAACTTGTTCTGCATCTTGTTCGTGTCTCTGCGTGCCTAGAGTCATGCTACAAGCTGGAGGAAAATGTAATGGAATTCAGCTACTATCACAAAAGCTACTACTTGGAAAGGTAAAAAACTTCTCCAAAGGTCAAGCCATGGCTTAAGAAGTCTTGGTGAACTGAAGAAATGGACTTGCTAGTAAGGGGAGAGCAAGCAGGCAAAAAGAGCAAGCTTCATTTTTCCATGTCCTTTATATAGGCTGCCACCAGAGTTGTAGCCCAAATTAAGGGTGTATCTTCCCACCTCAAAAGATCTGGATTAAAAGTGTATCTTCCCACCTCAGGACGTCTGGATTTAAAGTGGGCCTTCCCACTTCAAATGATTTAGTTAAGAAAAAACAAAAACAAAAAACCCTCACAGATGTCTCCAGCCACTTGGGTTTTAGTTTATTGCAGATATAGGTGACAACCATGAATAGCTGTCACAATGGTTATCCTTGATCTAGGTACCAAGGGAGCTGGGCTTGCTCCATGCTGTGGGTGACCAGGAGAAAACTGCTCAGTCACAGCACAGGAAGTTTTTGTGTAGCTCCTCTATCCAGAAAGAAAAGCTGAGGGAGGTGTGGCTGATTTATCAGAGAGAGTGTGCTGTAACTACAGGATGCTTGATCTAATACCAAATACAAGGTACAACAGTGGAGAATGGGGGAGTGCCAGGGTTGGGGTGGGGCAGGCAGAGCCTTGCCCTGGAAAAAGTGGAGGATCCTGGGAAGGAGGCACTGAGAGTGGTGCTCAGCTGAGAACGAGGTTGCCCACTCCAGCCTTGTAGGCCATTCCTCAGCTGTGGGGACATAGCAGCCTCTGCTGACTGCCTGGCTAGACTTTGAAATTCCTGAATATTCTAGGAGTGGGTAGCTATGTGTCATCTCTGCCACCCTCTGATGCTTCTGATCCACAAAGGAAGTTTTCCAGGCTCTGTCCTGCCTCCTGACCTTTGCACAGGCAGCCCACTAAGGATACCTGCTCTCCTCTCCAGCTAATGACTGCCCCCATCCTCCACATGCTACTTCTCTGGAGAGTCTCCTCAACCCTTTCTGTGCACTCTCTACCTCCCCTACACACACCCCTTCATCTCACCTAATTGCAGTTTTTTGAGATCCTGCCAGACATTCTGCAGGACACAGAGGAAAGTGACTGATGAACTTTGCCAATAGGCAAGACAATCCTTCAAATTTCCTGCTTCACAAAAAAGTCTGCCAGAGACTCTAGGCCTTTAGGCTGAAGATGGATGCCCCAACATTGCAGAGGAAATTTGGGTGACTGTCCAGGCAGCTAGATGTCTCTGTCATTTCTAAAATTTTGGAAGTTGCTTACAATGTACTTCCTGTTTACTTAGGTAATATTAAATCCTTCAGGGGTCTTTGATGGAGTTGAAGACTAGATCGTTATAATTACAGTTTTCCTTAGTCATGATAAAAGATAAATTAGATATAAAACTTTAGACTCACAAAAATAGAATAGAT
Source organism: Peromyscus eremicus (assembly GCF_949786415.1). Classification (NCBI taxonomy): domain Eukaryota; kingdom Metazoa; phylum Chordata; class Mammalia; order Rodentia; family Cricetidae; genus Peromyscus; species Peromyscus eremicus. Next base: position 1,111,073 of record NW_026734286.1, read on the forward strand.
GATAGAATATTTTCTTTAATTTTGCTAAATAATAATAGACTGGAAATTATAACTGTAATTCTTGCCTGATAACTGTTTTGTTATATATAATTTTACAATGTTAAAGTTAAAACCTTCCTTTTTTTTTTTTTTTTTTTTTTTTTGGTTTTTTGAGACAGGGTTTCTCTGTGTAGCTTTGCGCCTTTCCTGGAACTCACTTGGTAGCCCAGGCTGGCCTCGAACTCACAGAGATCCACCTGGCTCTGCCTCCTGAGTGCTGGGATTAAAGGCATGCGCCACCACCGCCCAGCTAAAACCTTCCTTTTTAATTAGACAGAAAAGGGGAAATGATGTGGGATATCCTTCTGTACACTGTGAATATGTATTGTTTTTATTGGTTAATGAATAAAGCTGCTTTGGCCTATGGCCAGGCAGAATATATAGCTAAATGGGAAAGCCAAACTGAACACAGAGAAAAAGAAGGGTGGAGTCGAGAGAGATGCCATCCATCTGCCCAAGGAGCAAGATGCCAGCAGATTGGTCACATCACAGCTACATGGCAATGCATAGATTAGTAGAAATGGGTTAAGATGTAAGAGCTAGCTAGCAAGAAGCCTGAGCCATACAGTTTGTAATTTAAAAAAAAAAAAAGAAGTCTTGGTGATAGTTTAGCTTTTGTATATATATTAGCTGGTTCCTACAGTGATTTTCTTGTAATGCTATGCGTACTTCCAAGAACTCTTAACAGTGTATTTATCTAAAATACCTATCAAGTATGCAAGGCCAAATGAAACAACACCTGTCTCCTAGGTCAGGAGGATAGCTTAATTTCTTGTGCAGTTTAGGATGAGACCCTCCTTCCTTCCAGCCTTACTAATAGACTCCTAATTTCTTACCTAACTCTTACCTGACGCTTCTAGGAATGTAGATTGAGCACATAAATTCCCTTCTTGACTAACCGATCATTAGCACTTATTTGGGTTGTAAAAGAAAGCCTGATGGCCACTGCCTGAGGAAAATTCTTACCTGCCTTTATGACCCCACAAGAATTCAAGCTTGCTCTGGCAGAGGATCGATATGGCTTGGGTTTATAACTGAATACCTCAGAAACTGAGGGGGACTGAGGTATAAGGAGAATAAAGAGAGGATTTTGAAGATTTTGGCTGGAGAGAATTTTTGACTAGAGAACTTGAGAATGGAAGATGAGGAAGAGCCACATGGGAAAATACTAGATGGGTAAGAACGAGATGAGAAGGACCTAGATGAGGCAGAACTAAAATGAGAGAATTAAGATAGAACATAGAGGGGACAACAGATAAAGGTAGAGACAAATCAGGCAAGAAAGGAACTAGGCTTGAGTACAGAACTGAAGCTGTGTAGATAGGATTTTATTCCAGAGGAATAAAGTAGATGGATAAGGAGCTTGGTGTACTTAGATTCATTTTCCGAAAAATAAATCTTGCTGTTTGTATTTTCTCTTCTGAGCTCCTGGGAAGTACATTATTAAGGCTGGTCCTTTAATAATATATAAGAGATTCATCTCTTCCTCTCTTTCCCCCCAAATCTCACCTATCCTCTCCTGCCTACCATTTAGTTCTTTATTAAACCAATCAGAAGGAGCCTTGGCAGAGATACATCTTTACAGTGTAGAAAAACATTATCTCACAACACCGGAGGTCCTAGGAAGTTGTTCCATGGGAGACCACCATCATATGCTGGATGTTATACACAGCTCATCATGTAATTCTCAAAACACCTGTGTAGGAACCCATTTTAATACTAATTTTTTTTTATTTTTGCGATTTTTATGCATGTGTACAATGAACACAATGATATCCACTTCAGTTTCTCCTTTAAACTCTCTCAAAATACACCCAACATAGCCCCCTCCTGAGTTCATTGTCTTTTTTTGTTTTTTGATAAATAATTAGATCCACATAGTGCTGCCTGTATGTGTATAGGTGTAGGGCTAGTCACTGGAGATGGGAAATTTACCAGTGGCAATATGTTTAAAAGAAAAGAATGATTCTCTCTTCCAGAGTACCAATTACATCCCCTATTTAAGCCAGGATTTTGCCTAGCTTGATTTTGTATAGGTTTAGTACAGGTAACCATAGTTGGTGAGTCTATTTTATTTATTTGTTTTTGTTTTAAATTTATTCTGCATGTATGAATGTTTTGCCTGCATGTGTGTTTTATGTGCTATATGTGTGCATGGTGTCCTTAGATGTTAGAAGAGGGTGTCAGAACCCCTGGAGCTGGAGTTACAGATGGTTATGAATGACACATGGGTGCTAGGAATCAAACCCAGGTCCCCTGCAAGAACAACAAGTGCTCTTCCCTTCTAAGTCAGCCACCCTCCCCACTCTGGAAGTCATTCAGAATACTTTTATTGGTATATAATAAATGTACATACTTATGAGGGTAAAATGTGATATTTGTAAAGACAACCTCAAGTCAACAATTCTTTTTTTTGTTTTGTTTTGTTTTTTGAGACAGGGTTTCTCTGTGTGACTTTGTACCCTTTCCTGGATCTCACTCTGTAGCCTAGGCTGGCCTTGAACTCACAGAGATCCACTTGCCTCTGCCTCCTGAGTGCTGGGATTAAAGGCGTGTGCCACCACCACCCAGAGTCAAAATTCTTTGTTTCATCTGGTAGTATGAGATGGAATTTAGGTCCTCATCCATGCTAGCTAGGCGAGTGCTTGATACAGTTCCAGCCCTTAGCATAGTAACTTGTGTTATTAATCATTGTGTGTACAATGATCATACTATGGTAATTATTGTGTCTATTACCTCAAATGCATCTATTGTGTTGCTAACAAAATATAAAAAAAATCAACCCAAAGCAGCCTTTCTAGGTATTTTGAAATATAAATGTCACCTTTTCTGTGCTGTAGAACACGAGATTATTTATTTATTTATTTAAGACAGGATTTCTGTAGCTCAGGCTTGCTTCTCACTTGCTAAGCTAAGGATCACTTTGAACTTCTTTTCTTTTCTTTTTTTTTCTTTTTTCTTTTCTTTTTTTTTTTTTTCTGAGACAGAGTTTCTCTGTGGAGCTTTGTGCCTTTCCTGGAACTCACTCTGTAGCCCAGGCTGGCCTCGAACTCATAGAGATCCGCCTGGCTCTGCCTCCTGAGTGCTGGGATTAAAGGCGTGTGTCACCACTGCCTGTTTTTTTTTTTTTTTTAAAGATTTATTTATATTTGTTATGTACACAGAAGAGGGTACCAGATCTCATTACAGATGGTTGTGAGCCACCATGTGGGTACTGGGAATTGAACTCAGGACCTCTGGAAGAGCAGTCAGTGCTCTTAACCTCTGAGCCATTTCTCCAGCCCCAGAACTTATTTTCTTTGGAACTCCTGATCTTCCAGCCTCCACTACACTGAGTGCTAAGATCATAGGTATACGCTGCCACACTCATTCCTGCAATGCTGGGGACTGGACCCAGGGCTTTGTGTGTGCTAGACAAGGGTTCTACCAACTGTGCTCCAGCCTTAGCTCCTAGTTTATTTTGCTGGATTTTCATACCCCTTGTCAACCTTCCTCTTCCTTCCCCTTCCCTTTGCACTGCTGTTGCTCTCTACAGTTTTAGCAGATCAGGTTTTCTTTTTAGCTCCTATCTGTGAAAGAGGGACAGTAGTATTTGTCTTTCTGTACTGGGATTATTTTGCTTAACATAAATTCACTTAACAAAATGGATTTTTTACAGATGAAAAGCAAAGGCGAGGCTGAGACATAAATCTCACATCCCATGGCCAATATTACCTTTTCGTTTTAGTTTCACCCAATTAAATCCACTTCTGACAATCAGTGCAATTCAATTTTAAGTTTTGGAAGGGGCAATGCCTGGTTGCCTCTGTCTTCCTGCTGTCTCATCTTGCCTGGGAAGGAATGGAATTTATTTCCCCCCATTGAAAGGAAATGCAGAGTCTAGCTCAGCACCAACCTGATAGTACTGGGAAAGAAAAGGAAGCAGAAGAGAGGGAGTTAGAACTACATTTAAAGAAATCTTAAAAAAAGGAGAGGGGGTTGGGGATTTAGCTCAGTGGTAGAGCGCTTGCCTAACAAGCGCAAGGCCCTGGGTTCGGTCCTCAACTCTGGAAAAAAAAAAAAAGAAAAGAAAAGAAATCTTAGGAGTTAGTGAGATGGCTTAGGAGGTAAATGCACTTGCTAAGTCTAATGACCTGAGTTTGATCCCCAGGACCTATGTAGTGGGTGGAGAGAAGGAGAGAATTGATTTCAGCAGCTTGTCATCTGACCTTCAAACCAGCACTCTGGAATGCACACATATGCCAGGAGACAGACAGACAGACAGACAGACAGACAGACAGACAGACACACACACACATACACACACAAATATAAAAAATAAATGTAAAAAAATAATAAATCTTAGAGTGCAATGAATGACCCCAAGGCTCAGCTCCCGAGTTAGGTTTTAGATCCTGGCTGCCAACCTTTGGATTCTAGATTTTAGTGACTTCTTTACAACTAAAATCCCTTGTTAACTTTGGAAAGTCCTTTTACAGTTCTGGGCCTCAATTTCCTCTTTTGCTAATCAGTCTATCTCTGTATTTTCTACTGACAGTATTTTTGGTTTGCTATTTGAACTCTGATGGGTTCCTTTTGTTATTCTCCTGTTTTTGTTCCATAATCATCAGTTCTTGCTTAGTGTTTGTTTTCCATTACATCTTTAAGCAATTTTAACTTTATTTTAAAATTTATGTGCACATGTATTTGGTGCCCAAGGCATCCAGAAGAGGATGTCTGATATCCAGGAGTTAAAGTTCTAAGCAGTTGTGAGCCACCCAACATAGGTTCTGGAAACTGAATTCAGGTCCTCCATACAAGCAGCAAGTGCTCTTAACTGCTGAGCCATCTCTCTGGCTCCTTTGTTACCTTTAGAAATATTTGTGTGGGGCAGTGGTGGCGTATGTCTTTAATCCCAGCATTCCGGAGGCAGAAGCCAGCCTGGGCTACCAAGTGACCTCTAGGAAAGGCGCAAAGCTACACAGAGAAACCCTGTCTTAAAAATCCAAAAAAAAAAAAAAAAAAGAAATATTTGGTTATGAGTGTACATCTGTATGTGTGAACACACTTGCCATAGCACACATGTGGAGGTCAGACCACTTCTCTTTCCATCTTTTTGTGGGTTCCAGGGATTAAACTTGGGTCACCAGGTTTGCGTGATAAATACCTTTAGCCATGTTACTGTCCCCTTCTTTGTCTTCATTTTTCTGATTCACTTAATAGATGCATTGTAAAGTTCATTGAAGACTGACTGATAGTCTCCATTTCCTCTGATGTAAATTCTTTCAGATGAGGAGCTTGTGGAAACTTCATGATGTGACCATAAATTTGTCATCTTCTCCAGTTTATTTCTTCCTGATCAGGGTCTTCTGAGTTTGTGTTTTTTCTGCCTCATATATTAGAGTACCCCACATTTCATTGAGTAATGGGGAACAGGTTTAACTTTGGTCATCAGGCTCTTTTCTGGTCTACAGTTCAGAATAGCTTTTTCTAAGGATATTTTGGTGTTTGGAAAATGTGTGTACTTGGTCTGCCATCCTGAACAGAAGTCCTACCTCTTGTGAATGGTTACAGTTGTATTGGGCTAACTCCAAGGATACAGTCGTTTTCAATACAGATAACACAAGAGCCTGACAGCAGAAATTGAAAAATGCATTGTTTTACACAATAATATTTGTCAAAAACAGCCCTGTGAGCCACTTACTATTGCTGCCCACTGTTTTTGTTGTTTAACATGTTCTCCTTCAACAGTTCCATACATGTGCAATGCAATTGTTCATTTCATACTTCCATTACCATCTCTTTATTCCTTCAAGTCCTACAGACCCCCTTCATATTCTGAAGTCCTTATAATTTCATATCTTGCAAAACTGATTTACTGTTGTTGTTTTGTGTATGTGTGTACATGTGTACCATGATGCATGAGTGGAGGCCAAATTTGTGGAGTTGGATTGACCTGAAGTCATTCAACTTTTGTTAGCTAGTATTTTTACCCACTGAGCCATCTTCCTGTCTTTTTTTCTTTTCTTTTTATGACTCAGTGAGTTTCATTAGGGTTGTTTGCATCAACACAGATGTTAGATTATTACTAGGTCATGGCAACTCACCAGTGGCTACACCACTGAAGAAACAACCTACCCTCTCCTAGTCATCAATAACTGCCTGTAGCTTCTCAGGAAGAGACAGGCCTCAGGAACCTCTCCCCTATCTGTCCTGGCATGTTGATTGGCTGGATCAAGTGCAGCTGCTGTGAGTTCCTGAGTGTAACTTGCCCTGTCACATCCAGAAGACAATATTTCTCAGCACTCTTACCTCTTCTTTGGCACTTTCATCCTTGTGGCTCCTTCTTTGGCAATATTCCCTGAGCCTTGGTGGTGGTGGTATATGTATGTATGATACAGATTTCCCATTTAGGGCTGAGCACTCACTGGTCACATATTCTCATCTCTTTGATCATTTATGAGACTCTGAACTAGCTGCTGTTCACTGCAAAAAGAAGCTTCATTGCCAAGGCTGAGAGCAACACTAATCTATGTGCATAAACACAAATATTTAGAATAGAGTTTCTCAACGTGACCTTTTATCAAAACAACAGTATTATGTTCTCCCCTAAGGTGAGTGCATACATTGACTTTTTAACATACATTCCTCTTTCCTTACTGAATATAACCAGTGACTTTGGGACTGCTATTGCCCCCATTTTGTGTGTAAGGCTTTGGAAACACACAAGGTGACCCAACTTTTTGTAGAACACCCAGATAAAAGAATAAGAATATAGTTAAAGCAGGTGCTTTTCTTTTAAACTGAAAAATTTAAATTGAGGGGCTGGAGAGATGACTCAGTGGTTAAGAGCAATGGTTGCTCTTCTAGACAATCTAGGTTCAATTCCCAGCACCCATGTGTAGCTCATAACCATCTGTAACTCCAGTTACAGGGTATCCAATGCCCTCTTCTGGACTTCATGCACACCAGGAAAGCATGGGGTGCACCAACTTGTGTTTAGGCAGAACACCCGTGTACATAAAATAACAAAATGATAATAAAATATTTAACAAAGGAAATTTAAATTGATAATAATTATATATACTATAGATTGCACTGTACTTTTACAAATTATATCTATTTAGTGTGTGTGTATGCTTGTGCACATGTGTGCCATAGCATGTTGTAGAAGTCAGAGGACAACTTGTGGGAGTTGATTCTCTCTATTTCTATCATGTGGAACTCAGGGCTTGAACTCAGACCATCAGGTCTGGCAGCAAGTGCCTTTACCCACTGAGTCATATGCCATATTATGTAATGATTTGTTCAGGGTTATTTGCCACACCCCTGTGTAGTGTGTGCATGTGGGCATATGTGTGCCTCCTCATATGTATGTATGTGTTGTGCCTGCATGTGCATGTGTAGAGGCTAGAGGATGCTGGGTGTCCTTCTCCTTCCTTTCCTACCTTCTTCTTCCTTTCAGACAGGGTCTCTCACTGAACCTAGAGCAAGGCTAACAGCCTGCAAGCCCCAGCCATCCTCTTATCTTCTCATCCTGTGCTTGGGTTCCAAGTGTATGAGTTGCTACCATCTAGATTTTCTGGGATCTGAACTGAGGTTCTCACTCCTACCCACAAAGTCATAGCTCTGGCCATACATTCATCCTTTCTTTGTGTTGTGAACATTTAAAATCCTTTCTACTAGCTGTTTTGAAATACCCAATTGCCTGTTAACCATGTACCACTAAGAATATTCAATTACTTATACTTACTACCAATTCAGTTGTCCTCACCGTTACCCTGCTTTTGTGTAGAACATTATGCTATTCTAGTCTATTTAAAATATTAAAAAGGGCCGGGCGGTGGTGGCGCACGCCTTTAATCCCAGCACTCGGGAGGCAGAGGCAGGTGGATCTCTGTGAGTTCAAGGCCAGCCTGGGCTACCAAGTGAGTCCCAGGAAAGGCACAAAGCTACACAGAGAAACCCTGTCTCGAAAAAACAAAAAACAAAACAAAACAAAATTAAAAAGTTGTACTTATTTAATGTGTGTGTGTGTACTTGAATGTATGCACACATGCATGTGTACCACAGGATGTATGTTACTTGTGGGAATCAGTTCTCTCCTTCCTACCTTGTAGGTCTTAGGGATTGAACTCAAGTCATTAGATTTGGTGGTGGCAAGAGCCTTTACCTTCTGAGTCATCTTGCCAGCCTGCCTTTATCTATCAGTCATCTATGTTTGTCCATCTAATATCAGAGCTCTCAATGGTTCTTTTTATATCTACTTATTTTTGTTTCATAATCTTCTGTTCTTGTTGAAGGACTGTTATCTCCTTTGTCATTTTGAGTCATTTAATGCCTTCATTGTAAAGTTCATTGAAAGTCATATTACATTCCTTAACCCAATAACCCTCATTTCTCCATCCGCACTCTTCCTATAATCTGGTGAGCACCATTCTACTCTACACTCTTTTTTCTTTCTTTCTTTATGACAGGATGTCCTTGCATTTGCTGTGTAGCTGAGGCTGGCCTCAGACTCTGCCTCCTGAGGGTTGGGATTATAGTTGTGGGCTTTTCATTCATGTTGCATGCTGGGTAAGCATTCTGTCACTGAGATACAAGCCTGCCAGTGAAGGTGGCTTTAGCATAAGAAAATATTCTGTATGCTGGGAATGTGCCTGGCCTGACAGAGTCTGCTTCCAGAGGGAGGAAGATTCCTTTTACTCCAGGAAAACAAGCAGAGCTTTGTTTGCTTGCCACCTAGGGAGGCTGCAGAGACCAGAGTGGAGTTGTGTGCTGCCTTTTCCTGTTTCCTTGAACTGCCTAAGGGGCCTTCACCAGGAGTGACCTCACCACCTCTCTTGGTTAGTTCCTCTGCTACAACCACAGGAAGGCCCAACCCACACTGCATCTTCTCTAAATAAGCACAGGAGTCTAGTTATCTACCACCTGTATCTGGGTTCCTGTGGAGGTGGAGGGGCCAGTGGGCTGGGCTTAGACCAAGCCTCAGCCTGGAGGGACTCAGGTAGGGAGCATAGCAGCGAGAGGGAGCCCTGGCCTGCCTTTTGGAATTGCAAGAGAGTCCCTGCTCAGCTCAGCTTGGCCTATTTTGCCTCCTGTCTGACCACCTTCTCATGCTCAGCTTCTTCCAGGGGCGTGTGCTGGCTCTGGCTGCCTTTCATCCTTTGAAACTTCCCCTTTCCTTTCCTCCCCTTCCTTTTGCTTTCTTTCCCTATTACTTCCTTTTTTCTCTTCTCTCCCTCTCCCCCTTCCCTTTCTCTTCATCTTCCCTTCCCCTGCTCCTTCCTTCCCTCCATCCTTCCCCTTCCTTCCTGCTCTTCCTCCTCCTCCCTCCCTTCCACCTGCACTTCCTGCTACATCTTTTTCTCCTCCTCTTTCTCCTTCACACTCTTCTTCCTCTTCTAGTTCCTCTTCCATCTCCCCTCCCTCTTTTCTACTAGTATTATTTGAGGCAAGGTCTCACTATGCTACTCAGGCTGTCCTCAAATTCATTATCTGCCTACCTCAGTCTTCCCCTAAGCGTGGGAGTTACAATCGTCCTGTGTGACACAATACTCAGCTAGTGTATTTTTGAGATGTTTTGGCGATGACACCCAGGCTGGATTCAAATTCCAGAGCTGAAGGCTTCTTCCCACCTCAGTCTCCCAAGCTGGGAGTATAGGTACGCACCAAGATAATGGTCTCTCTCTCTCTCCTTTATTCCTTTCTCTTTTAAAAATTTATTTATTTTTTTAAAAGTTTTTTTTTTTTTTTTTCATTTTACATACCAATCCCAGTTCACCCTTCCCTCCCTTCTCTCACCCCCCAAATCCCACACCCCATCCACTCCTCAGAGAGTGTAAGGCCTCCCTTGGGGAGTCAACAAAGTCTGGCATACTAAGTTAAGGCAAGATGAAGCCTCTGTGTCAAGGCCTAGCAAAAGTATCTCACCCTAGGTAATGTGTTCCAAAAAGCCATTTCATGCACCTGGGATAAGTCCTGGTCCCATTGCCAGGGGCTACCCAAACACATCAAGCCACATAACTGTCACCCACATTCAGAGGGCCTAGTTCGGTTCCATGCATGTTCCCCAGCTGATAGGCCAGAGTCCATGAGCTCCCACCAGCTTGGGTCAGCTGTCTCTGTGGTTTTCCCCATCATGATCTTGACCTCACTTGTTCCTGTGATCCTTCTTCCCTCTCTTCAACTGAAGACTAGGATCTCAGTCCAGTGTTTAGTTGTGAATCACTGCATCTGCTTCCATCAGTTACTGGATGGTTCTATGATGACAATTAGAGTAGTCACTAATCTGATTATAGGAGAAGGCACCCTCTCCATTATTGCTAGGAGACTTAGTTGGTGTCATCCTTGGGGATTCCTGGGAATTTTCCTAGCACCAGGTTTCTCCCTAACCCCCTAAATGGTTCCCTCTACCAAGCTATCTCTTTCATTGATCTTCTTCTCATTCCTCCCTCCACTCAGCCATCTCAGTCCCTCCTGTTCCCATCCCCCATCCCTTCCCTTCTACCGCCTCACCCCCACAGTTTAGCCAGGAGACCTTAACTCTTTTCCCTTCCTGGGGCCTTCTATGTGTGTCCCTCTTAGGGTCATTCTTTTTACCTAGCTTCTTTGGGAATGTGGATTGTAGCCTGATTATCCTTTGCTTTGTGTCTAATATCCATTTTAGAGTGAGTACATATTGTGTTTGTCTTTCTGAGTCTGGGTTACCTAACTCAGGATAATTCTTTCTAGTTCCATCAATTTGCCTACAAATTTCATGCTGTCATTTTTTTTTAATGACTAAGTAATACTCCTTTGTGTAAATATACCACATTTTCCTTATCCATTCTTCAGTTGAAGGGCATCTAGGTTGTTTCCAAGTTATGGTTATTGCAAATAATGCTGATATGAACATGGTTGAGCAAGTGACCTTTGAGCATCACAGTTGAGCATCTTTTGTGTATATGCCCAAGAGTTGTATTGCTGGGTCTTAAGGTAAGTTGATTCCCAATTTTCTGATAAACCACTATACTGATTTCCAGAGTGACTGTACAAGTTTGCATTCCCACCAGCAGTGGAGGAGTGTTTCTCTTACTCTACATCCTCTCCAACATAGGGTATGTTAGCATTTTTGACCTTAACCATTCTGACAAGTGTAAGATGGTATCTCAGAATCGTTTTGATTTGCATTTCCCTGATGGCTAAGGATGTTGAGCAATTCCTTAAATGTGTTTTGGCCATTTAAGATTCTTCTGTTGAGAATTCTCTGTTTAGCTCTATAGCCCATTTTTTAGTTGGATTATTTGGTATTTTGATGTCTAGTTTCTTGAGTTCTTTATATATTTTGGAGATCAGCCCTCTGTCAGTTGTGGGACTGGTAAAGATCTTTTCCCATTCTGTAGGTTACTGTTCTGTCTTGTTGACCATGTCCTTTGCCTTACAGAAGCTTCTCATTTTTAGGAGGTCCCATTTATTAATTGTTACTCTCAATGTCTGTGCTACTGGTGTTATATTTAGGAAGTGGTCTCCTGTGCCAATGCATTTGAGGCTACTTCCCACTTTCTCTTCTATCAGGTTCAGAGTAGCTGGATTTATGTTGAGGTCTTTGATATATTTGGACTTGAGTTTTGTGCATGGGGATAAATATGGATCTATTTGCATTCTTCTACATGTTGACATCCAGTTATGCCAGCACCATTTGTTGAAGATGCTTTCTTTTTTCCATTGCAGAGTTTTGGCTTCTTTGAATCAGGTGTTCATAGGTGTTTGGATTAATGTCCGGGTCTTGATTCTATTCCATTGATCCACCTGTCTGTTTTTATGCCAATACCAAGCTGTTTTTATTACTATAGCTTTATAGTAGAGCTTGAGGTCAGGGATGGTAATTCCTCTGGAAGTTCTTTTATTGTAGAGGATTGTTTTGGCTATCCTGGGTTTTTATTTTTCCATATGAAGTTCAGTATTGTTCTTTTTTGGGGGGGGGGTTTCGAGACAGGGTTTCTCTGTAGCTTTGGAGCCTGTCCTGGACTAGCTCTGTAGACCAGGCTGGCCTCAAACTCACAGAGATCCACCTGCCTCTGCCTCCCGAGTGCTAGAATTACAGGTGTGCACCACCACCACCCGACAGATTTTTTTTTAATTTAATTTTTAAAAATTTTTTTATTTTTATTTTTTTCCAGAGCTGAGAACTGAACCCAGGGCCTTGCACTTGCTAGGCAAGCACTCTACCACTGAGCTAAATCCCCAACCCCCAGTATTGTTCTTTCGTGAAGAATTGCATTGGGATTTTGATGGGGATTGCTGTGGGATGTCTTTCTGTATGCTGTGAATATGCGTTGCTGTGATTGGTTGATAAATAAAGCTGTTTGGCCAATGGTGAGACAGAATAAGGTTAGGCAGTACATTCAAACTGAAGACACAGAGGAAGAAAGGCAGGTTCAGGAGAGTCGCCAGCCTGCCTCCACAGGAGCAACAAGATGCCAGCAGACTGGTAATGCCAGGGCCATGTGGCAACATATAGATTAATAGGAATGGGTTGAATTAAGTTGAATGAGCTAGCTAATATAAGCTGACCCATTAGGCCATACAATTTGTAAGTAATATAAGCCTCTGATGTTTACTTGGATCTGAGTGGCTGCAGGACTGGGCAGAACACAGGAAAACTTCTGAGTGCAGGGGCTTGCATTGCATTTGTAAATTGCTTTCGGTAAAATTGCCATTTTTAATATGTTGATCCTGCCTATCCAAGAGCATGGGAGATCTTTCCATTTTCTGATATCTTCTTAAATTTCTTTCTTCAAAGACTTAGCATTCTTGTCATATAGCTCTTTTACTTGTTTGGTTAGAGTTACCCCAAGATACTTTATGTTGTTTGTGACTATTATAAAGGGTGATGTTTCTCTGATTTCTTTCTCAGCCAACTTATCATTTGTTTAGAGGAGGACTACTGATTTTTTTGAGTTAACCTTGTATCCTGCCACATTACTGAAGGTGTTTATCAGATGTAGGAGTTACCTGGTAGAATTTTTGGCATCACATATATGTATTATCATATCATCTGCAAATAGCTAAAGTTTAACTTCTTCCTTTCCAATTTGTATCCCCTTGATCTCCTTTTGTTGTCTTATTGCTCTAGCTAGAACTTCAAGTACTATATTGAATAGATATGGAGAGTGGACAGCCTTGCCTTGTTCCTGATTTTAGTGGAATTGCTTTGAATTTCTCTTCATTTAATTTGATGTTGGCTGTTGGCTTGCTGTATATTTAGGTATGTTCCTTATATCCCTGATCTCTCTAAGACTTTTATCATGAAGGGTTGTTGGATTTTGTCAGTGAAATGATCATGTGGTTTTTTACTTTCAGTTTGTTTATGTGATGGATTACATTGACAGATTTTCATATGTTGAATCATCCTTGCTTCTCTGGGATAAAGCCTACTTGATCATGGTGGATGATTTTTTTGATGAGTTCTTGGATTTGGTTTGCTAATATTTTATTGAGTATTTTTGTTTCAATGTTCATGAGAGAGATTGATCTGTAATTCTCTTCCTTTGTTGCATCTTTGTGTGGTTTGGGTATCAGGGTAACTGTAGCCTCATAAAAAGAGTTTGGTAATGTTTCTTCTGTTTCTATTGTTCAGAACAATTTCAGGAGTATTGGTATTAGCTCTTCTTTGAAATTATGGTGGAATTCTGTGTGAAACCATCTGGCCCTGGGCTCTTTTTGGTTGGGAGACTTGATTTCTGCTTCTTTCCTTAGGGATTATAGGTCTATTTAAATTGTTTATCTGGTCTTGGTATGTGGTACCTATCCAGAAAATTGTCTATTTCTTTTAGATTTTTCAATTTGTGGAGTACAGGATTTCAATGTATGACCTAATGATTCTCTGGATTTCCTCATTGTCTGTTGTTATGTCCCCCTTTTCATTT